>NW_026733034.1:0-61599 GCF_028476545.2 Physella acuta | reverse complement strand
TTCATTCAGCCATCATTCTTTTTAAAATGTAAAGCCGCTACGATCGTCTCAGCGAGGTTGAGAGGTGTTTAGTGGAGAAATGCTATTGGTTGGAGTGCTTCATTAGAGATGAAATTCAATTTCGCAATTGGCATTATCCATTCGAGAAGATCAAGCTTGCCGGCTCAAGTAGGCTTGTGATTAGTCGACATAGATAGTCTGAAACTCTTTAGAAGAGACGGTGGTCTTTTTTTTTTTTAAATCCATAATTGTCTATCATTTGCTGCGGGAACAGTTTAGTCTCGGCCTTGGCCTGAAGTTGACTCTTTGAAGTCTTGTAACCTTTGGAGTGAACCATTGACCCTTTAAAAGATAAAGATCTGATTCGTTTTGGACTACTTCTTTCCAGTGCTGTGCATTAACCCCAATTATAACACCGTAAAAATAGTTTCATTTGTAAAATTTTACATTATAAACCAAACATAGTTTTATTTGTAAGCATTTTACGAATTAATTTTTAAGCGAAAAAAGTGAAGAAAAAAAAAACACCAACAAAGGCATCAGGTTAAGAATTGTTGAGAGTTTATTTACCGCTAGACATCTTGACCCGTTGAATGAATCCCGAGTGGGTTAGTTTGTTTATTCGATGTTTATTTTACATTGTGTGTGTGTGTGTGTGTGTGGAAAGGTGGGGGGGGGGGGAGTTCTGCACCTTTCTCTACATTATAGCTCACCTCTAGTTAATTTGTATTGAAAATTTTGTGTAAATACAATTGTATGGCGACCATCTCCACACAGCGCAATTCTTGCAATCCTCGTCCTCTGTCAGCTTGACCTTACGACCCAGCGAGCAGCATAACTTACACTTTTTTGTTACATCCCCCCCCCCCCCCCCCCCCCCCCCCCCCAACAAAACTAATGAAGAAGGCAATATTAGGAAAACACATCTTTTTAAACTTCAGATTAACATGTAACTGGAAATCCCTTCAATTGTTTTGTTTTTAGATTGCTATTCCTACTACATCTTTTCTTTAAAATTGTCAATGCAAGCATAAACTACATCCAATCATTTACTTAAGTAATATTCCAGCTTTGTTGTTGCAATAGGCATAATGTGTTGACGTTTGCAAATGCCTGCATGTGCTCTTTGTGTTGCAACTGTTGTTATCCCCATCTTCCATTATTGGCCTGTTGGACCTAGCTGAACACACCAAGATGTCAGTTTTGTGCTGGTCTGGTATTGATTTTTACATCTCGTGTGGTCTTCTGCTACGTACTTGAGTCTTCCAATTACCTCTGTTCCAGTGTCCAATGCAACGAGCGGATAAAATAACGCTGCCTGTTGTAATCTGGCCAGATTTTGGTTTAGAGTAAAAACAACAGAATCAAAGGCGAGTATTGGCAAAGTTTGTTTTGACTGGATCTTAGAAGTGCACTGCGACCCAGCTTGATGAACAAATATTTTGGAATGGGATATAATGAAAACATCATTTATATTTTAAAATTTGAAATACAGAAAAAGACCATCCTACTCTTTATGTTAGGAGATATGGTACGCTTTGGCATTGTTATCGTCTTTACTAACTCAGTATTTACTTTTTCCGTTCTCCCAGAGAAAAACTAATTGCTCAGTTGAAATAGCGGTTATGTTAAATACATTCTATTTATCTAGACCAACACATTTCGTACATTACTCAATATTTATACTGCGGCCTGACCTTTTAAGTATCTATTGTCAATTACGTAACTACTAGTCCCACCAAGGATCGCATGGTTAAAAAAAATCTGCCCTCCTCGGCATTTGTTTTTAGAGACTTTTAATTGTATTATTCCCACTGAGCATATTAGAGACATGTGCACGACAACGCCCTAGTGCGATGCATGCTAATGTTAAGAGGCACGATTCACGCTCCCCCACACGCACGTTCAGACCAAGTATATAAATAACATTTGAAGAAAATCTTCAGCAGAAAATCTATATTGTCATCTATGTATATACACGTTAATTTTAAGTCGGGATAAGTGGTAGATATTATTTGGTGCAGCGTTCTATGTTGAGTTAAGGCTTTGTTTTTATGAGGATGCAATCGTCGCGGTTTCTCTTCTTCTTTTCAAGCCAGCTCATAAAAACGCAATCTTCCTGGCCATTTTTGTTCCGAGAAGCAACACAAGCAGATTAACCTAAAATTATCACGTCGATATCTCTGCGATTAATCACTATTGCTCAACATTGAAGCGGCGGTAGTGTCAATTTTCTTTTTCATCGTGCGTTCACTTTTAAATAACCCTACAAATAAAGCTCTGTTGGAAGATAAACTGTTCTGATTTGTATTTTGTCGTATTCAATTTTTGAACTTGATCTTCAAAAGCCTTTTAGTTTCTTTTTGAATTTCTGGTCACTGTATTTTCATTAAAAACACGTATCATGACAAATATAAGTGTCACACACGAATTTAAGCTAAATACAACTGACTTTACGACTTTAGACCTTCTACAACACCAGGAAAAAAAGGTAAACAGTAAACAGCGTTGTGGATTGTTTCCCTACTAAGTGAGGTGGTGATGTGAAAAAATCACATGCTCTGACATGAAAACACCAGACACAGAGCCTAGTAGGTGATGTAAAGAAATGATATCACATGCACTAACATGAGAGCCTACAGTGTGATGTGAAGAAATCACAATGATAGCCTAGTGGCTGATGTGGAGTTATCCCATCCATGAAAAATATCAGACACTGAGAGCCTAGTGGGTGATGTGAAGAAATCCCAGCCATGAAAATACCAGACACTGAGAGCCTGTAAAGAAATCTCAGCCATGAAAATACCAGACACTGAGAGCCTGTGAAGAAATCCCAGCCATGAAAATATCAGACACCGAGAGCCTGTGAAGAAATCCCAGCCATGAAAATACCAGACACTGAGAGCCTATGAAGAAATCCCAGCCATGAAAATATCAGACACCGAGAGCCTGTGAAGAAATCCCAGCCATGAAAATACCAGACACTGAGAGCCTATGAAGAAATCCCAGCCATGAAAATACCAGACACGGAGAGCCTGTGAAGAAATCCCAGCCATGAAAATACCAGACACTGAGAGCCTTGCACTTGTAGCCTGTGGATGTTTATTTGACACCATCTCGGGTGTTAGAACATCGATAGTTTAAAATTAGAGCTACACCACAGCTTGTTCATGCCTGCATCTTGAAATAAAAAAAAATCGATAGCAAAAGGATCGTCGTTTAGAGCTATTCACGCGCTTCACGATAGGTCCTATACTAGATCGATCGGCGCTAGACTTCCAGCTGTACATTTAATAACTGCTTGTTTTCATTTGCTTCTGTCTCTTTTTATTATTTATCGACTCGCCGTTTGCACATTTTATTACCGATATTGCTCTGGATAATTTTGTTCAAGTGTTTATCCTGTTTGACTGATAGAAAACAATGTTTTTTTTTTGGAAAAAATCTTATTGGACACGCTTTTCATATACTTAAAATTAAAATTAGTTTAGAAAGGTTTTCTACTGCTATATTTTGAAATTATAATTCGTTTCGTAAATAAAGTTACACTTTTGTAATAACTTACCTAGTATATTTACGGTTTGAGTAAACTGAATAAGACTTGTAATGCGTGGAATTCTACTTCTTGAAAAGCTGATTTGCTTATGCCACCTTGTTGCCATTCTACGATCCAGTTTATTGATAAACATTTTAGCACCTGTCAGCTATTTTAAAATATTATTTATTAAACAATTCTATCTATATTTATTTTTAAAAAAAAAACATTTTCGAGATTAGTTAGCCTGCTGTATAGTAGGGTTTCAAATTCTCGACTAATAGTTTTCGAACACCCAAGTAGTATAAAGTAATAATTAATTATAGTAATTATAGCATTTTCTGGCGACAGGAACAGTATACACGCGAAACTATATTAGACAGTCGTCAAAGACAAATGAAGTTCTACATGTGATATATTGTCTAATCAGCCTTTATCGTCCTGGGCTCGAAGTCTGCTAATCAGAGCTGTTCAGGCTCGAGACTTTATATGGTCGGACTGGGGACTTTTTTGTTTAAAATTTGTCGTCCCGCTATATGAGTGGGTCGTACATTTGATAGTAAGGTTTGTAGTATCCCTGTAGTAAAATACCTTGAACTACAGTTACACGCTGTATCCAGAAGGTGTGCATGGTGTCACCACCGTGTATTACATATCGTCATATGATTCGCTGTAATATGACCTGAATTCTATTTGCCCCCCGTGACTAGCAGTAATAGTTTTCAAACGCTCATGCAAATATGCCAGTAACATTTGTCAGATGGCGTCCTAACTCAATATCATTTTCTCGAAACTTTCTCGTATATAAATGTGTTCATCTCTGTATACTAAAAGCTGCCTGTAGGTTAAATTTGTAATTTAAAAAAAAAGTCGGAGTTGCACAATATTCTTTATTACTGCACGCTGTGCACATATCAATGGGTATATCGCAGGGATCGGCAACCTGCGGCTCTTTTGATGTCACGATGCGGCTCTTCAGCTCCATGCACAAATGTTAATAATTATTTTATTTTATGTTAAAACTAATAAAATATTTCTCTTCAACACTCGAACTAAACAATAATAAATATAAACAATAAACCCCTGCTATTCTATAAGATAATTTAGATACTCCCCTTTTCAATGTACTTCCTTGTTTTCTAAAACTGAGTTATTTAATAAATGTAAGATATATTTTATATATATATATATATATATATATATATATATATATATATATATATATATATATATATATATATATATATATATATATATATATATATATATATATATAAAATACTTAATCAAATATAATATTGAAATAAAATTGTAGTGGCTCCTTAAAAACTGGGAAATTTTGTAAATTGTAACTTTTGGCTCTTCCGTCTCAAAAGGTTGCCGACCCCTGGTATATTGTGCTTAAGTTCCGCTACTAGAAAGGTTATTATACCAAGTTTGCCTGCCAAACTATTTTATTGGCTGCTCTTAAAAGCTAAACTTTTCTGTTGTCCTACATTTTTAGATTTTACGCCTGAGTCACGATGTATACACCTCACTGCTTATCCGATCCTACTCAGATTTTAAAATTATGAGTTTATTTTCTTCTTGTTTAAATGAGACCTTCATCGGCAGGTAAATCAGTTAAATAGTTGCGTAATGTTTAAATTTCCGATTGTTTGATTGATAGTATGCTTTTAGCATAGATCGATACTGCAATTACGTAAGCTTAAGGAAACTTTATGGCTTCTCCGCCTGGTGAAATGAATTATGTAGGTCAGTGATTCTCAACGGGTGGTTCTCGAAAATTTTTACGCCCGGGTCACATCTGGCGAGTTTAGACTGTCTTGTAAATACTGGAGTGATTGTTTTACTTATTTATAACAGATATGTAGTTGTTATATCCGAAAATAATACGTCTGCTAAATAGTTGAAGATCTTTTAAGCTTTCGAACTGGTTAAAAATTACGCGTTCTAAATACGTTTGATTATGTCAAGGAATTTTTTTTTAGGCTCATGAACAAATCTCATCTTCTTCTGACCCAGAGGCTATTTTACTTTTTCCATGTGACCTGAAAAAAATCTGCAAGAGCTTTTTTGCTTTTTTTCGCCGTGATTTTGTTGGGTTGCCGACGGCTGTCCTGCCCATACAGAATGTAGGTCTGACCGCCAGTTGATCTCGAATTCCAGCCTTGGTTTTACTGGGCTCACCCGACAGTGCTGCAGTCGTGATTTTGTTGGGTTGCCGACGGCTGTCCTGCCCATACAGAATGTAGGTCTGACTTGATCTCGAATTCCAGCCTTGGTTTTACTGGGCTCACCCGACAGTGCTGCAGCCGTGATTTTGTTGGGGTGCCGACGGCTGTCCTGCCCATACAGAATGTAGGTCTGACCGCCAGTTGATCTCGAATTCCAGCCTTGGTTTTACTGGGCTCACCCGACAGTGCTGCAGCCGTGATTTTGTTGGGGTGCCGACGGCTGTCCTGCCCATACAGAATGTAGGTCTGACCGCCAGTTGATCTCGAATTCCAGCCTTGGTTTTACTGGGCTCACCCGACAGTGCTGCAGCCGTGATTTTGTTGGGTTGCCGACGGCTGTCCTGCCCATACAGAATGTAGGTCTGACCGCCAGTTGATCTCGAATTCCAGCCTTGGTTTTACTGGGCTCACCCGACAGTGCTGCAGCCGTGATTTTGTTGGGTTGCCGACGGCTGTCCTGCCCATACAGAATGTAGGTCTGACCGCCAGTTGATCTCGAATTCCAGCCTTGGTTTTACTGGGCTCACCCGACAGTGCTGCAGCCGTGATTTTGTTGGGGTGCCGACGGCTGTCCTGCCCATACAGAATGTAGGTCTGACCGTCAGTTGATCTCGAATTCCAGCCTTTGGTTTACTGGGCTCACCCGACAGTGCTGCAGCCGTGATTTTGTTGGGGTGCCGACGGCTGTCCTGCCCATACAGAATGTAGGTCTGACCGTCAGTTGATCTCGAATTCCAGCCTTGGTTTTACTGGGCTCACCCGACAGTGCTGCAGCCGTGATTTTGTTGGGGTGCCGACGGCTGTCCTGCCCATACAGAATGTAGGTCTGACCGTCAGTTGATCTCGAATTCCAGCCTTGGTTTTACTGGGCTCACCCGACAGTGCTGCAGCAGCGCTAGGCAAAGCTTATTTGATGCTTATTTAGAATTGGCCAGACAAGATTTAGTTTAAACCCACTACCCGATACACGCCGTCTTCTTGTATTTACTGCATGATTGTAGTCTAACACAGCGTTTACACCTGCGACATGTGTATTATACATCTCTCGACAAAAAAATATATATTTCGCAACAAGTTAATGTTATATGAAAACATTTTCCCCACGGAACGTTTATACATTATTAACTTGCTTCCTTTTTTTTATACATTATATGTATAGTATACAACTCGCAGGTGTAAATGCGGTGTAATACGTTATATAGTTAACTAATTGTTAGACATGGAGTCATGACTCTTGTGTAGTTTGCGACTATGTTGGAGGTAATAAGTATCCACGTGCTCTCTAATGAGTATGTGCATGAAGTTTCATTATTGTAGCAGCTGTTTACCACGAAAGCCGGGAGAGCGGGTCTTTAGTCAATCCACGTGGGAGTCGGTATCAAAAGGTTGTTGAACACACCCAAGGGAGCGTAGGAGTTGTGTTAGCGTGATCAACATATTACTGGCTGCTGTGATAAGCCCTCCCCACACACCGTTACAGCGTTCGTCACGCCTGAACAAATCTCTTTGTGCAAAAGGTGTCTATAGCGACACAACAAGATATGCGGGGCCCACACATTTAGCAACGGAAATATTCTCTACCCTTGCGATAGAGGCGTATTTCCGCACGAATAATTACCAACCACATCTTTCTAACAAAACCTCCTTTTAGCTAGAGATTTCGAACCCCCGCAACTTTCTGAATGCAAGACCAAAGTACATTAACAAATACGACTGCTGGAATGATTTCCAGTTTCGTCAGCCACTTATTCCACGCTGGTACTGTTGTTGTATGTTTAGAGAATAACACACACCTGTTATTAAATATTAGGATTCTATCGAAGCCATTTAGGCAAACATAAGTTCATTGAGACTTTAATTTCAAATAACAGATAATATTCATTAATATTAATCTATTTCAAAATGCCACCTGGATTTGATTAAATATCAGGAGATTTGTTATAAATATTAGCACAAATATTTGTACACAATGTCGCAAGATCATTAGCAAGATCGCAATTTTTAACATCCTAAACATGAAGTACTTTCTGGTGTGCTTATTTTACAAAATATCTACACAAAGAATACACCGCAGAAAATTGCGTCATACTCCATTTTGTATTTGTCTTTCGGTGTTGCTTATCCCACCCGTATCAAGATACTTTTATTTTGTTCTTCCTCAAACAACACGAGTTATGTTTTGAAAAAAATGCGCTCTGTTGTTGATACCACGTTAAGAGGCGATGGTGATGAATGTTTTAGTCTTTACATACAGAACAACATTCGTATGACACCCGTCAGCCCAATACACATTTAGGTTGTTTTCCCCGTGATGCTTGTGTGCCATAATGATGATGTAGTTTGTAATGTAGTTTCCGCCACACACTTACAGAACGGTAGTGTAGCAACACAGAAAACAGCGCTAACACGATTAAAAAAAAAGTCAACAGGAAAAGATCAATTTTCTTTTTGAGCCGAACAGTGAGCTCAATGGATTATTCATATCCACGTTTTCACTCTGGGCAGCCACAACCTAAAGTTTACCGCGACTATACATTTTTAAAGGCATCAAATTTGTTTCCCTTCAAACAAATCATTTGGTTTGAACGACGCTCGCCGTTAATAAAATAATGACTTAAAGTTCTCCGGTCGTGGGTTCTAGAATCTAGTTGTTGCTCAAGTCTTGTTGGGTGTTTGGTTATTAAAACAAACGACTGTTTTGGTTCGTCTAATCAGTTAAAGTATTAAAAAAAATAACCACATGAATTTAAAATCGTTCACGTAAATTTGAAAAAAAAGGTCAACATCTGTTACTTCTTGCACATTTAAATTACCTTCCGTTTTTATGTTCTGCAATCGTTATAAATGTTACGTTAAGGTAATCCAGTCTCTTCTGTCGTACTTGGTAATATTTTTACACCTCTAAAATAGCCACTAATAAAAAAATAGCTCACGGTGCTTTAAATAATTAGAGCTTTGTGAATGTGAAGGTCAACGTGTCAAAATCTATTGAACTCGGCTTAAGCGCTGTGCTCAGATATCAACCACAGTTCAGGATCAGAAATGTGAACACCTTTTTAGCCATACGAGGCTGTAATCTGATCTGGTGAATACCGGTGATTGTAGAAAGGTTCACGGCATCGATCTAACCAAAGCCACGTAAACATCCAGTTTGATTCTTAGATTTTCCCATATATGACATCTGTATTGTATACCGGTGATTGTAGAAAGGTTCACGGAATCGATCTAACCAAAACCACGTAAACATCCAGTTTGATTCTTAGATTTTCCCATATATGTACATCTGTATTGTATACGTATTCGCTTGGTCACGGTAGTTGTAGCACACAGTAACAGTGATTGTGACTAACTAAAAATTGTGCACCACTCCCGTGCTGTGGTGGCTAAACAAACACTACTTGTGGAGGTTGTGTAGAGTAGAATCACCGCCTCCAGATGCCAGTGTTAGACGCCATCATGGCCGCGAGTTTTGCTGGGATTTTTACACGCGGTCAGTACTAGCGCTCGACGCGCTTAACAAAAGCCTTCTGGGTTTCATGATCATGCCCTCTGTTAGCCAGAGTCCGGAACTTTGTCACTGTTCGGCGTTAACCCTTCCTTATCGATTATCGATGGTGGAGATTTAGCCCCGGCGAAAACTAATCCGTCATTTTTTTTTCTAATTGTGACATGTATGATATCGTATGTACTAAACTGAATGACAGCTAGGAGCAGAATGGTATACTCGGCTCTCCGAGAAAACTAAGCCTAAAGTCGCAGAAACTGGTGCCGATGGTAAAAAACAACGAACGCGCCAAGAAAATCATGCAATAGCATAGATGCCGTATTTTCTTTTACTTGATAGAACACAGCTGCCGTATACAGTAATTAAGTAGTTACAACATATATCTAGGATACTCTTATGATCAAATTCGAAGTAAAGGTTATTCGTTTGCGTTAAATAAAGTATCACTACAAGTTTAGAATCATATTAAATTCAAACATCCATGCAAAGTGGTCCACGGTAATGGTGTATGATTAAGTTATATAAGGTGTATCTTCTGTATATTCGGATCGCACTTTTATCCTCATTGCCGACTATTTATATCGTTTATTTACTGATACAACTTTGAGCATCTAAGTAGATGTATATATCAGGATACCCTCTGTTGTTTCAATGTTAACTAATGACACAGTGTTGTGTTATGAACGAGGCATCACTTTGTGCATGTTATTCACATTTTTATTGCTCATTTTAAATGTCTTCAAATTGTGTGTGATGCGCAAATGATTTCTATAAAACGCTTCAAATGAGAAAGAAAAAAAAAAGCTGTATTAAAAAAAACAACACACCAGGAAACGGTTTCCCCCTCGATTTTAAGGGAGGGGGGGGGGAGGGGCTTAAATTTGTTTTTATTTAGTTTTTTTTAAGCTCCAAAACTTAAAACAGCCGAATGCTATAAAAGCACGTAACGGCAAAGTGTAAATCAACTTGAAACATACACATGTCGGCCTTTTTTTGTGTGTGTTGTTATCGCACACATTAGGATTGTTAGCCTTTTGCCCAGTTTAAATAATGCAGTAGCCCTGACAGCGCGCGGCCGTGGACAAGCGTACTGTTTATGCGGGTCGCTCTCCACTTGATTAGTGAGTGGAACCTCAACATCGTGTACTAGCACATGCTGCGCAGCCTATCGAGTTAAAAGCGGGGGTGTATCGCTCTCACTAGCAATGAGACTTTGTTCGTATTTTTATGTTTAAACATTGTTTTATTATGGTTAGTCCTAAAACCTCTATTTCGACACAATGCACACGTATCTATCGAAAGGTGTACCAAATTCCCCATTATGTTTATAAAACAGACTCCTGGATGGCAGTTGAAATTACCCTAATAACCAGAAAGATTGTTTTGTTATGTTAACACCATCATTGTTTTAGCATTAACAATGTATTAGCCTAAGCAGTCATTAACATCTGGTTTTCGTTTAGCGAGTTACCCATTTTTGTGTGTAGAATAGATGTGTAGTGTAGTGGGGTGATGTTTGATTGTCAGGTGAATATTGATGTTATCTCTGTCTAAGCTGGCTTTGATTTTGAAAACGTCTTTAGAAGATGGATTCATCAAAGCGACTGTTTCTACAACCCATTAAAGTAAAGCTGCCCTCTGCCCCTCTGTAATGCTTTACACTACTTTAGTAGCGAATGGCCTTTACGTGAACGATTTATTTTCAGTCAATTAAAAAAAAATTGTAAATTATTTATAAAGAAACTAATTTTTCTACATTATTATTTAGATTAAAACCATGCTCCAAAGTTATAGTTTGAGTTGTTTGGTAATTTGATGTGTTGTATTTGAATGGACACGAAAGTATTAGCTAATTTTTTTTTAGACGTGGCTCAATATAAAGCGTTAGGGTCAAAGCTATAATGCCGAACACCACATCCAGTAACATTAAAATTGTAAAGATTAAATGTGAACTGTTAAAAAAAAAGCACTTGTTGGATCGATGAAGCTCTCCACAAAAGGTTTAACTGAGATTATGCCAGGATTATACATTTTGGCTGCTCGGTAATTATTTGCAAGCTGTTGCTGAAAAATACATTTCTTCTTGCAATGTTAATTATACAAAGCCTTTTTCTAAAAAACTGCTTTTCTTACGCAATCTGCAAAGAAGGCAGCTTTAAAAAAAATTACTGATTGTAACTATATTAGTAGATAAAAAGACTTTTGATGGTTACAATGCTAATAGAAATATTGTTCTACACATATAATTCTATAAAGTTAATATTAATTATAATTAACGGTATTAGGCTTTCATTATAGTTGTCGTACTATAAATTTAGCGTTCGTAAAAGATATTGCAACTGTAAGTTGAGAAGTAATTCTGAATGTCTAATCGTTACATCGCCAGTGTAGTCTAGTTGCAAAGTAACAGCTTGCTCCGGGCCTACCTGCTGGGTTCAAGGGAAATACTAGCTACAGGTTAGCTGGTCGGAAACGGTACCACGTGATAATATTAAAAGAAGGCTTGTAAAGAAAGGTAGTTGATTGCGTAGTAGGTGTCCGTTTGGTCTCCCATAAGGTAGTTCTTGCTGCTAATGCCACCTTTCTTCTCTGGACTCGAGTGACTAATCCGTTGATTTTCTTAACTGTAGCCTACCAAGTGTGACACTTATTGAAGCTTTCACTCAGTGGGTCAGATGTGCGGTGTAGTCGTTGCGTCACCAATGAACGCATTTGTGACACACCTAAAGCAGATACGCGTAGAAGGTTATGGAGAGGATAAACACAGCTGTCAGTCGGCCATTACACGGCATAATTACCAGCACCACTCTCATGCATTATAGATCGATAACCTGGCGATCTGACCGATCTATATTAAATAATATGCATGAGTGGGTTATGATATGTGGGTTAGTAATACATTTGGTGCTGACTTCAGTTTTTTTTTTTTTGCAACACCTCCGTCTTTAACAATTATGTTTTCAAAGAGCAGCATTTTCCCTAACATTTTATAAAAGGAGAAACGAAATTGTTTGATTGTTGTTTAATACCGGCTTTCTGTTTTTAGAAGTCAATTGAGCGTCAAAGTGATATTGAACACAAATAGTTTGTTAAAAAGTGCAGTCGACTTGAAGGGTTATTAAAATAATTCAAACGTTTTTAAAAAGTTTAAAGTAAAAAAATGTTTTTTGATAGTTTTTTTTAACATCTGAGTGATGTTGGACCAACTGTGCACGTTTGTATCAAAGAAAAACTGAACCAGCGGTAGCTCTTTAAAACTAGAAAGTTGAGTAGGTGCATTACACCATACTCCTCCCCAACCCGTTTAGAGTTTGCCGCTCTTTAGGTATTAAAAAATTGTTTCATATTTTTGTTAATAATAATTAAATTTTTTTTTTCTCATTGAATTCCTCTACACATTAATTAAGATAGTAACAGTTTTATTATGGAGAGTAACTGTACTCACGACATATATTGCCCGGTTGCCTCAGTGCACTCGTTCAATCTGAACCGCTCCATCGATATAATCTTTTTTTTTTAAAGTATCACCACCTAACTACAGAACGTGTAATATACGTTATTCTGTATGGACGCAATTTATGATCGATAGGTGAAATCGAAGATACTCCTACTCTTCCTCGAAGATTGATTTTTGAAACCGCTTTAAAAAAACGATTGTGATTGTTATCTTGGCGAGGAACACCTTGTGTGTAGGCTGGTGGTTAGTTTCTGCTGGAGGTACATGATGTGGTATTGTGAGGTACCGCTCATGTCCAACAATATCAAAGTGTTGATTACAAATTATTGATTATATATTGTACGAATAAAAAAAGATGCAATTGATAATTTTTGACTGCCCCCACTATATATAGACTCTGTGCCACGTTGCAGAGTTCTAGCACACCAACTGTTAATGTACGGGTATCCTCTGGGATTTTTTGTTTTCTTTAGCTCCGCTTTGCCCGTGTTATTTTGTTATTTTTGTCTGAAACCGTTAAAAAGGGTCAAGCTTGTGTTTTTTTTTTCTTCTCTCAAAGGTTCCACAACTCTCTTTTACCGTTTAGCCTAGCCCATACACGGAAATTGTATACAACAACACCTTTAAGACATTTAAGTTTAGCTTGTTCCTACCAGCTAAGCGACAAATGTGCTGCAACTTCTCTAAACGGCATTGTGTACGTAAGACGTGGGGAGCTTTATTGCTAGGTCCCAAGTATGTAATTCAGAAATCGATAGCCTTACCGTCCACTATAAATGTCGCTAGAGTTTGGTCGGATGTGGATTTAACTTCTTTGCTAATGTGTCTTCCGTAGAAGTCACCAGGGGGTGATGGAAAGAGTGACTACAGCTGGCCACATTGCTTGCATTGCTAAGCATGCTTTGCATTTTATTCCGCCCTCGCCTACATAACATCACCGCAATCAGAAACGCCACAAAATTCGTCCATCTGTGATAGACATGATAGCCCCCTACATAATAAGTTATTTATCTCTTCATATTTAGCTCTTTTGCATGAACCACAACCTTTAAAAAAAACTTGTTTGAAGAGCCGTTAAATGTTATCCGTTATCCGGACTGCTAAAGCTAACCCAGCAAATGCCGCTTTGTCAACTCTAATCGCTAGCTTTTAATTTGGTTATAGACGGAGCCCAGCTTTTTCAAGCGCCGGCAATGGAGCGGTTAATTACAGCCTCTGCCAGGTCAGTGTTAAGTCTTCCACTGCTAACCAAAAGAGACGCTTGAGCCCGCGAAGGCGTTAAAATGTCTTCTTGTGTATTGGCTGGAGAGGTCAGAGCGTGAGGATAGTCGAGGGCTAATCAAGTTAGTGGGCGAGCCTCGGCTATAGAGTTTTCACGTTTCCATCTACTCGATGGCGTCGCCCAGCCACCAGCATGTTTTGTAATGTTCGGAGATTTTGTTGGAGTGAATGAAGTAATCACGTTTTATTCATCCCCTTCCCGTGCTGATTGGGTCCGGAGAGTTCAGTGTTTTGTAGCCGCGAAATGGTGAACAAACGGGTGTTTTAAAAAAATAAACAACGTCGGGATTGGATCGATATCGCGGGGCGACACACCGACAACAGACACATTGCCTTTAGGTTAGGTTTGATTCAGGCTCAGAGCTTTTAGAGCTGTTGACATAACTTTATACATGTGTATGAACCGGTTTTTTTTCCCCCAACGCGCTGAATATGGTTATCACAAAGACAACAATACAGCTTGATAAAATTGAAGTCAACTCGACAAAAATGTCATACGCCTGCTTCTATTTCTTCTTTCATTATACTCATTTTTTTTCTTTTTTATAACACGCAGATCTAAATTCAGTTAAAAAACTGTTTTTTTATAGTTAGGGAAAAAGTCCCCAATGTTTTTTTTTTGTCTTTTCGTTGAAAAGTTGAAACATCCAAAACAAAATGGGCGGTGGGGCTGCTTTCAACGAAAACGTTTGAACCCTTGATCTAGATCTTCAGTTATGTGGGTTGTTTTTAAGCACTAAAGATTCCCGACACATTAACGATTATTGAATGTAAATAAAGATCGGTTTATACCGTTCTCTAGTAAGTGCCGTATCATCCATCTGAATGTACTTTATGTCGTGTTTTTTTTATTTTATTTTGCTCTCTACTCCGGCTCTTTACAAGACAAACTACGTGCTGTTAATGGAATGGTTTCTGAATAGATAAACGAGGGCTACGTAACTCAGAGCAATGAACTCACTGTAACGCGCATGAATCGAATTTGTTTTATTAGTGCTACCGTTGTGTAGCGTGTCAAAATGGCGAGATTCACTAATTTATTTGTTACTCGTTGACGTTTATAGTCAGTAGCTAGTTTTCGCATGTGAAAGAAAACAAGCTAATGAATTATCGCTGTTTTGTGTTATACTTAAAATACTTTTTTTTTCTGACGAAGGCATTTGGTCGAAACGTCGTTAGGCTTATTCATTATGCACGTCCTCATAAATATACAATTATAGCAGAGTGTTTTGTAATCCCCGCGCTAATTAGCCAGCTGTAAGAACTGTTTATCAACGGTGTCTGGGCTTAATAAAAAAAAAGTATTATCACATCGCTGCACGTAGTGTGAAATGCATTGTGATGAATGGCCTGCGTCTCTAAACAAGTTTAAAATAAATCAATACTGCGTCATCACGCTGATTTAAAAAAAAGTCGCAGTCTGTATCTTCAATTACAATCTAATTTTCACTCAACCGGATACAACCACGCACATCCATTCTCTGTGTGTGCGACTCGCTAGGAAACCAGCAGAGCTCTTTAACAAAATTAGACATACCTTTATGTCTGACGTTCTGTGTCTATCTTTTTTTTCTCTCCCCTCCCCCACCCCTCCTTCACTAAGTTCCTGGCCCTGAACTAAAGGTGGAGCGCTGGTTACATTGTATGATTCATTGTACATTGCACAACTCCATTTATCCTCAAACCGGGTTTATTTATCTTTATTGCCATGTACTTGCTGTAGATAATTCACGATAGCGTAACGAATAATTTATTTTAAAACTGGATCACTGGAGCTGTAATTTAAAAAAAGAAAAAAAAAGAATGATTAAAATACAATTTTCTAGATCGTCAAAACTTAAAATTCCATGAGTAATGAAATGCTTGCCTGCTGGTGAAGACTGGTTGATTACAATTGGGTATCTAGTGTTTCGCTTGTTGCTTTCAAGGTGACTCGCTTGTCTTAGACTTTGTTGTTTTTTTTTCCCCAGTCTATTCTTCTGCTGGCACTTGACGCGTCTTTTATCTTTTACTCACTATCCACAGCGTACAATTTAATTACACTGTGCACAAATAACTCCCTTGGTTATTGCTTCGCAGTTTTGAAACGCAACATCGATCTTATTTTACCGTATAGGGGGAGCATCATTTATTAATCAGTCTTTATTGAATGGTTTGGTTTTCTTAAAATGGTTTCGTTTAAAATATTTAAAATGGCTACATACAAATGTTTATCCCGCTTCTCAGATTAATATACTTGACTTTAATAATAATCTTTTAATCATCATCATCATCATTTCCAGTTCGTGCTCAAGACACATGGGGCGGATGAAGTAGAGTTCATCTGCCTCAGATACCTCGGCATATGAAGGGATAGTGTGGTCAGCACTATGCCCAGCCGCCTTTGTTTCCCTAACGTGAGTTATGTACCCATCAGAGCTGGGTGGACTCAGCGACGTTTCACTGATTTGAACCCGGATTCAAACTCGAATCTTTGAATACATGTCAAATTACATTAATGTGTACTCATTTTAAATTATATGAAGTAATCCGTCGCTATATGTATGAGCGTGGTTGCCAGGTAAGCGACATTAATAAAGGTGTACATAAGTACTGAGTGCAGATATCTTTTAATCACAGCACCAGTTTTTTTGGTGCTGTCGCAATTCGTTAAAACATTATTACACTGTTTGAAGCGATTTAGCTTTGCGAGCAGTGATTTTTTTCAACTGATAAAATCACCGGACATAACTTGATTATAATTTCGAAACTTCGTTTAGCTAAAAAACAAAAAAAGGTGCGATAATTGGTTGCTTTATGCTAATTGTCGCTACTTCTAAACCGTTTACCTGTTAAATTTTCCCAGGAAGGCGTGGAGGTGCCTAGTTGTACCTGGGCACCAGTCACCTGTCCACAGCTGATACTCTTCAAATAGAAATGTTTCAGGTGCTCGTGGTTTAGGATTAGGGTTGAGATCATATTTTCAGTTGATGAGGTCGAGTGTTGATTTAAAAAAAAATGCTATGACGTCATTTGCTTGAATTTTTACAAACTCCTACACAGCGTGTGTTTACTAGTGTACGAATTTCTGCGGGTTTTTGTACTCAGATGCCCAATTTTCAAACAGTTTATTTTTTAAAGAGCAGCATGCATTACCTGTGTTGCTATTAATATTTTGGTCATTAAAACTACAGTAGCCATTATATACGCAAACGTTATACGCTGTAGCTCTACTATAAAGATTGGATTTACAGTGCGGCTTAAAATGCTGAATCCGAGTGAAACATTGACATCTAACGACAGGATACAGTCAACGCCACTAAGAAGCACTTAAGTCTAATGACCTTCACTAAGGGGCGCTCTTTAGTTTTTTTATCTGTACATTTTGACGTCGAAGTGTGTATGTCTATTTCACAAACCCCGAGCTGATTAACACAGCATTTTTTTAGTCTATGCAATCGATCTTTCAAATGATATTTATTCAGTTTAGGCTTGTACTCTAGCTTGAGCTTTCTTGGCAGACTTAGAAAGTAATATGGTTTTGTAGTTGTTTAAAACGGGAGCTTGATGGCGCCGAAATCACTTTATTTTATGGCTAAGCGGTTTCGTTTTTTTTTTACCCCGACTAAATGCGGCGTGGTGGCGATCGTGCCTCGCATCTGTAGCAGTGACGTACGCAGTCGACACGTAGCAACCAACACCCGTGCGGGTCTCCTACACAACGTGCTTCTATTTCTATCTGTAGCTGTAAGCACTGTTGTTGTATTCAACACTCTTAATTTCTAACAAATATATACATCGCTATGTAGATAAAAATAAGCTAACCATTTGAAAAAAAACACGTGATTTTAATGATCAACAGAATGACGTTTATAGTGGGGTTCTCGTGTGTGTCGAATCTCACATTTAAAAAAATGTTTTGTAATTAAAAGGTTTATTATGTTTTAACATACATATTATGCCCCGAAAAAATAAATCACAGCTCCTCTGCGTTCTGTATGGAAAAACGTGTGCACTGATCCTTTCCTCACCCGGGCCATAGGAACTAATTAATTAGCAGCTCTGGTATAAAGAATACTGTTTACCTCCAAGCTTTTGGCTAATTCTGTTATCGATAAGTCAATGCTATTTAGGGCCGTTATCAGTTTTTTGTCAGCCTCTCCAACAGGTGTGAGTCAATACCGTGTATAATACAGTGGCTATATCTCAGCTACCCCCGGCATCGTCAGATACAAGACAAATACTTTCGACCTGGCTCCTCTCAATCCCTTATTCATCTTGTCCCCATTTTCTTCGCACGACGTGTTATCGTGTGGATGGGCGTAAGACTAAACATGAACAAATAGACTGCATTACGGAGTGTCGTCTGTTGGTTTAGAGAGAGAGGAAGGAAGTTGGAAGCTCTATAGTGTGAAAGTAGTCGATTATTGACTGGTTTTTATATTCCTTATATATCCCAATGTATTTTTTTTTGGTAATACTCGATATTCTTGATTTGTAGGGCTAAGTACATGTAAGACCGAGTAAAGGATTATATCGTTGTTTGTGTGCGTCAGCGTGTCGTAGATAAAACCAGGCATTGAACGTGTTTTGTCTCTTCTCATCTCAAGGACTTTGCCTCTTTTGAAATGCGCTGAGTCTGTTATTACCATCCAGTAGTTAATGCAAACATTTTCTTCTGCCGTGGCCCCGGGTGCTTTGTCGAGACTCAATTTGAAACATAACCGAGGGCGTTGTTCATTTTGTTCATGGCTGAAATAAGCCTATGTCTTAACTCGTGGACAGTTGACAGATCGATCTGGAATGTTCACGTTGATCGAATGTTGACAGATCAACTTTGATTGTTCATATAGCTGGAGTGGCTTGATAAAACCCATTTTGATTGCTCATATAAATGTAATTGTGGGGGGGGGGGGGGATGTGAGACCATGGCCTACTACAACTGTTCTTTGGGTAGAGAGCAGTACTGTCAGTTAGAGAAGCACTTTATCACAAGACCTGGTGAGTCTGCTATTGGAACATGACACCATCATATACCTCATTAATGAAATGTGTAACTTTTGATATTTACTATTTTTTTGTGTTCAACTTATATGTTGAACTTTAATTAACACCAGTCCTGTCAAGATGGTCTAATGATGACATTTCAATTAATAGTTCTTGCTAAATAGGTGTGATATAGATGTGTCCTGGTGTAAATAAATAAACAACATGGTAGTTTGTAGTTCTCATAACATAGCACACAGTAGCTGTTTCATTTAGTCCATAGTCACATCACCTGCTGAGTGTAATTTTTAGCTCATTTTTACTATTTTTAACCATATTTTGTATTAGTAAAAAAACAGACAGAATATTTGTATTGATTTATTTCCATTAACTAATAGGTTTCCTAATTAAGGTTTCCTAATTAATTGGCTAAAAAGGAAGTTTTACAAATACTACCATACAATTTCATCTGATCAGTGCTTTTGTTGAGTTATTGGAGCTCTAGGCTGTTACCGTTTATGTTCTGATGTGGAGAGCCCAGTCTCTATTTAAATTACCTAAATATACAGTAATAGGTAGGTTAATGTTTTGGTGTATTTATGGATTCATTTCCCCTTAGTGTTCCTTACTCTCCTAACTTTTCTTACTTTTTATTTTATTAATGTTCCTTACTCAGTAACTACAAAACTGACAGTTAATGAAGGAATACAGTTTTCTACACAGCTATTTTTAATTTTAACAATTAAAGTATAGTTAATCCATTAGGGATTCTGTTCAAGCTTTTGTTGCATGATAAAACAGTACAGACAGCAGCTGTTACACAGTGGTGTGTGTTACTGGGGAAAACTAATTTTTCTCTCTGTAGCCTTATAAAAATGTGATTTCCAGGCATGCAATTCTAGGCAGGAGTAAGCAAAAAATTTGGCTTGCAAAGTTTTTGTATGTGTACACACAAGTTGTGTCCCATCATTCTAATGCAACCCTGTGCTCTGTCACCTACTTACAGTGGCTGTCTATTCAAATTATTACTACACTACTGTCCTGTGACATCCTTCTTGTTCACTCAGCATAAACATTCCTACTCTTTTCAATTTCCTGGTTCTCTTTTTTTTTTTTAAATTCTTTTGGATTTGAATAAGAGATTTGTTGCATAGCATGCAATCAAGCCCTTTGCACAAAATAAGATTTTTTTTCTTAAGGTTTACAAATGCAACCTAATTAGATTAGGGGATTTATAGATGTAAATTGTGTGTTTTGCAAGTTGTGCTTGATGTAACATGATTAAGTACTCCTCCACCTCCTCCCCCCCTTACCACAATGTTCTAGGCACAAGTGATGTTTATCTTTGCAAGTTGGGATGCTTGCAGTTCCACTTGGCCTTTAGAAGAGTTCTACACTGCTAGTAAACTCATTAAAGTTACCACCCTCCTTAAAGTCCTATTTTAAACCCAGTCAAAATAAATTCTCCAGACTAATGATATGCAAATAGTCATTTTTTTAAAAGTTGTTGGGTTTTTTTTTAAATTATTCAGATTAGCCTAATTCTTCTGTTTGTTACAGTATTTTGTTCAGACAAAATATGATTAACGGAAAGTTGTTTAGTTTTTCCCAATAGTTTGATATAGGTTATTGTTTTTCATTGAAATAAATAATAATAAAATGCATTGAAAACACAAGAAACTAATAATTTAAAAACTAATTTCAGATCAGACGGTTTCAGAAGTTAGAGACAGACGAAGAGAGGATAAAAGAAGGCAGGCAAATCTATGATACTTTTATCATGAAGGAATTATTATCTCAATCACATGTAAGTACACTGTGTAGTCTGCTTGAAGATAATACTTCCCTCATTCAGGCTACTTTACTAAAATATAAACAACTTCTGGTATATCTAGTAGTTGATTGCTTATTTGGTATCCCAGTCAGACCATTGTTTCATTCATGATGCTGTTTTACATTTGGTGGGAGTCATGAGTCAATATTACTAACCAGTAGGCCTACTTGCCATAAGTTAGTGAAAGTGAAGAACAGCTTGGAATAGTCAAGTAGTTCTATTAGTTTCTAAAAAAAATGTAACAACTGTTTAAGATAAGTAAAGGTGGCTGTTAATAGAGATAACTTGGTCTGTGCATTGTTTTTTGTAAACTGTTTGATAAAATATATCAGAGCTAGGTGGCCCCAACACATTGTATAAGTCTCAATAAACCTAGGCTTAAGACATGGCCACATATCCATCTTACTTGCAGTGGTTGCAGAACCATGTGCTATATTTAACAAAATATATCAGAGCTAATTGGATCCAATGGGGGAAGGTGTGGCCCAGAGGTAGAGCTAGACTGCTAACCCAAAAGTCTTGAGTTTGAATCCAGTTTCAAGTCAGTATAATGTCCCACCCAGCTCTGTTGAGTGCTTAACTCATGTTAGGGGTAGTAAAGGCAGTTGGGAATAGTGCTGTCCACACACTATCCCTTTATATACTGAGGTCACCAAAACAGGTCCCACGTAACTGTAAGGTTCAAAATATGAACTTTACTTTTTTAATTAAATCCAACAAATTGTATGGTGCCAACATAGACCTTGGCTTAAGACATCTTCTCTTTAACATCTTATTGCAAAAATTATTATTGAAATTTGTTTTTATGCAAGTTTCATTATTTAAGTTAACAAAATATCTTTAATGTTATCTTTAGTAGTTTTCTGTGGAAAGTCTTTGTGCTAGAGAGAAAGATAGTAGTAAGAAAAGAGATTATTACCCCTTGGTTTTCTTAAAGGAACTCTTCTAGAGTAAAATAAACAAAGCACAATGTTTCTGTCAAACTTGAGAAGCAGACTTACACCACCTTTTTAGAACAACTTAATATGGTTTATCGATGATTCTTGAGTTAGTTTTATTAAGTGATTTTTACAAAAAGTTAAACAAAACAAAGTTAGTGAGTGTATGTGTATGTGTTTTATATAAAAGTGCATTATTCTCTCAACCAGACATACCCAAAGTCAGCAGTAGAACATGTACAAGAAGCACTCACACTAGCACAAAAGACACGCAAGCTGGATGCGGAAATATTTGCGGTAAACTGACATTTATCTTTGCTATTGCTTTATGTATAAAAAATTTTGTATTTCTCGACTATATCTGTATGTCAGTGTGTGTTGTATTTGTTTGAACCTTAAACATATGCTCTTTGAAGTTTGTAAGGCCCGTCGTGTGTAAATCACTGGAAGAGCGACTTGGCAAGGAGGTTTTTGAATAAATTACCAGTTAAAATACATATTCATTCCTTAGGATTCTTTGAAGACTGAGTGCCTGCATTTGAATCAGTTGAGGAGAGACCAGGTCATATAGATTACAAAGTATACATTACACTATAAAGATGCTAAAGCTGTAAATTCCAAGTTTAGGGTTTTGGAAGCGCTGGTGTAACTATAATCTTATCTCATTGCCATTAGGTCTCAATCTCATTTAAATACAAAAACAGAGCTATGGTTTTTCCATGTTCTCCATTGGGTATAAAGTACTATAGAATTACAAGAGGGGGGAGGAAGGTTGTGTGCTATAAAATCAATCATGAAAATAATACCTGTCTCAAGGCTGAATACAAAAGAAACAACAGTCCCCTGCCTTTGATTGAAATGTATGACATTAATGCTTGTCATGATCCCTAGTAGTATTAATATTTTATTGTGTACTGAAAGGAGATTGATGATGTTTTTAAAAATATTTTACAGATTTGAACAAATCTTTAATAAAAAATAGTCTGAGGTTTTTAATGTATTACTTTGTTTGTGTAGTACAAAATGTTGGGATTTTAAAAAATAAAATATTATTAGAAAAGGCATTGATTGTTTATAAAAATCCACATTTAATAATGAACATTGTTAGAAACTTTTTTTTTTGTTGAGGTAAATAAATTTTTAAATTTTGAAACAATTTTTTTTTACCAATGTGTAGTGGAAAATGTGTTAACATTATTGAAAGTATATTCAGAAATATTGAACAGTGCTGGTAAATAATACAAGTGAAAAGTTACTTCTCTTTTATTACTGCTACAATATAAAAAGTGCTGTCATGACACTGTGTTTAGAAAATTGATCAGACTTTCAAAGTTGACATTTATCATTTTTGAATTGCTTGCTTTCAAAGCCTTCACTGGCTTTAAAATGGAAATTATAAATATGAAAGTAGCTAGTAATAAATAATTTTCTGGTGTATTATTTGCTTTATTTTGTAAAAAAAACTTGCAATTGTATTTATATTTTCTAGTTAGCGTTTATAAAATATCAATGCTGGCGTATAAAGAAGTCTAATGGAATTTAAGATATAATAAAAGACTGTTCCAATAGTTTTTCTCTAAGCCTTATTTAAGTTTAAAAAAATCTCATTTCCTCCTTGTATGCATGATTAAGTTGAAACAATATTTTATGTTTTAATGTATGAAAATGTTTTCTGTTTCAGCCCTATATAAATGAAATCTGCAACTCATTGAGGGGCCATATATTTGAAAAATTTATAGAAAGGTAACACATGGTGCATACTACTTAAATATTAGATTTCTTTTGATACCTTATCATCAGCATAAAATTATATTAGGTCTCAAACTTTTTAAGTTCCTAAGTAGTTTTTCATGATTTTTAAAAAAGCCCTAGCCAAATGCATTTGAACAGAAAATGGCAGTTTCAACCTTTCAAAAGTAATAGTTAAATTAATTTAAGTTAAACTTGTTTCAATGAAATGGGTATCTCTAGTCAACAAATGTATTGAGAAACATTCAATGAATAAAAAACACATTAAAAGTTTTCTTTTCTTTAGTAAATGATGTGTTGCTAGCTGTATTGTTAAGAAAAAGTCTTATTCTGCTCACTGCACCATACAGATTGTTGAACAAACATGGAAGCAGGATTCAGCTATTTTCTTGTTTAAAATGTTTGGCTATTAACACACAATAGTAAAATGTTAAATGCTTTTGGCAAAGTGTCTGCCTGGGGCTAATAGACAGTTAATTGCTTGTTTATTGATCTTTTTATCTTCAAAGAGTAGGGGGCTATTGGGAAATGCAGTTGTAAAGTAATTTTTAACAGATTTCAAGTTTTCATTATGAAATAATAATTAATATTGAGTTTTTCATTTTGATTCATCTTTTCTTAGATGCAAAGCTTTTGTTCTTTTGTAAATAAGAGCTTATATTATTTCTTTTTTTCAGCGAAAAGTACACCAGATTTTGTCAATGGAAGAATTTAGAATTAAATATTAATGTAAGTAAAAGTTTATAAAGTAGAAACATATCTGTATTGAAATTAGTATATAAAATATCTTACTGGAAGGATTACAATTGTTTAGGGGTTGCAGCTCTTTTACTGTATTATCTTTTAGATTGCATTGAAACTCTTTATAAGTTTCCTCCAGATTTGTATCAGAAAAAGCAGGGGTTTGGGTTTAAAAAAAATTCAAATTCTTCCTGTGTGTGAATTGCAATAACTATTACAAAAGTTCTTAATAAAGTTTCTGTTAAGTATTTTGAATTTGATGGTACATTAATCTGTCAGAAATGCTTAAGAGTTCATTTAAGCTACATGTTAGTTGATCATTGATGCATCCTATCCACAGTTAACAATGAATGACTTTAGTGTACATAGGATCATCGGCAGGGGTGGTTTTGGGGAGGTGTACGGCTGCAGGAAAGCAGACACAGGCAAAATGTGAGTACTACAACGTGTTGTTCTTAACATATTAGCTGCTACTTTTAACTTGATAGGATACTTGTTTCAATTACCTTTCAGACTTGGTGAGATTTACTTGTCAAATGTGAGAATAAGTAGCTTGACATAATAAATTTAAAGAAAATGAACCAAATGATCAAATCTGTGTAGAATATTATTCACTTTTAAAACACAACACAATAAAAATGTTTTTTCAATAGTCATGTTTTTTTCATAGTACTATGTAATTAGGATGCTGTACTTGGAGGACACTTTAAATTTTAAATCAATAACAATGGAAACAGATTTGAATAATGTTAGTCTAGTTGTATCGTTTTAATTATATTCTTATAACTGTTTTTATTCTTAACTGTTTATTAGGTTCTGTAATTTTATAAAATATTTTTAAAATCATTTTTGTTTATACTTAGAAGAGGCAGTGTTATCAGTAGTGTTCTTTGCAGAACTGTATGAGTTATTGCAGAAATGTATTACTTATAGCAGAACTGCATCACTTATTGTAAAACTATATTACTTACAGGGCTGGTAAGTAGGTCACCAACCAGTTCTATGGCTCAATAAAACCTGCATGAGACATAGAACTGGTTGGTGACCAACTTACCAGCCCAATAGCAGAACTGCATCACTTATTGTAGAACTGTATTACTTATAGCAGAACTGCATCACTTATAGTTATAGCATAACTGTATTATCCCAAATTGGAACAAGGTTATTTTTAAAAAAAATTTAAGCTGTAACTGAAAAGAAAACAAATCGCTATAAATTTTCAGGTATGCAATGAAGTGTTTAGACAAAAAGCGTATCAAGATGAAGGGAGGTGAAACACTTGCACTCAATGAGAGGATTATGCTGTCTCTAGTCAGTACAGGGGTAAGTGGGTTTGTTTATTCTTTTTGTTTTTAAACACTCATGTATTGTCATTTTTTTTGTTACATTCAATCAATTATTGTTACATTTTTATTTTATTATTTTTTATTACAAATCCCTTAACTTTGAAGCTTTTATTTAAACTTATGCATGTTAACTAGAAAATAAAACTTCAATTAGAACAAATTTTGTAGGGTAATTTTTTTTACTGTTGTGGTATGTGTTACACTTGATAAAATATATAAAAATCTAGAATATGTCATAATATTTAAACAAGTTAAATTCACATGTTCAGTCCTACATGTGTTGTCCAGTCCTACATGTGTTGTCCATGTGGCAAAACCTTATTCTAAATTAAAACTTAAATATGCCCCTTTTTTATTTTTTTTTGCTGTGCCAGCGTTCTGCCGTGTCTTATGTTTGAAGTTAAAAATTAGCTTATGCACAGCACCTAATGGGACCTCTGCTGTGTTGTTGTCGTAACTGAATTAATCATATGGTCTGGATGCCTGGGTTCTCAGGATGCCTCCCTCACATTTTTATCATGGTCAAAATATTTCTTTTATAGTTTGTATTTTTTTTTTTGTATTGTTTCTTAAGTTTTTTCTCTTTATTTTCATTTTGTTGCATTACATTTTTTAAATAATCTTTGATTCAACTTTCTTTTTTTAAAACTTCTTATTTTTTTTAACTTTGTTGTAAAAGTGCTTTTTAAATTAGTAATGAGGACATGCTAGGTCGCAGTGACCCTAGGCTCCTAACGTTTATTTTAGCACAATCCTAACAAATAGCCTAACATTAAAATCAACCAAATTTTTTAATACAGTTCTATAGCAGTTAGATTTAGTTAACTTAATCAGAAAGACTAACACATCAATATCATTTAGATAAACAGTAACCTATTGCTTAGATTAAGACAACCCTCTTGTTTAGATTAAGGCAAAACTATTGAGATTAAGAAAAACAGCCCTTGCAATTAGACAAGACAACTCTAACATATAGATTTAGATTAATGCAAGCCTAGATTCCTGTAAGCTTACATTTATTGCAGCTTACCAGCCCAGGTCCTCTTGAACAGCTTCTCCCCATTTGCTTACAAAACCAATGAGTTGCCTTATCCATTATGAAAATATTTTCAAGGGGTTAGTGATACACAGTGTAGGGTTATATTCACCAGTTGATAAGATATTGGTTACATCAAGTGAATCAGAGTAACAAATACAGACATGATTATTTTCGTTTACCTCTTCTTTGACATTGTGCAATGCACAGTGTGTTGTGCATTGAAGCAAGGAATCTCCATCAATACATAGGCTGATATCTGTAGTTAGATCTAAATAAAACATGAAACATCTAGTGATGAAACCAGACTAGATAAGCTGTTGGCTGATATCTGTAGTTAGATCTGTTAGCATCACAGCTGAATACTACAACATGAAACATCTAGTGATGAAAACAGGCTAGATAAGCTGTTGGATGATATCTGTAGTTAGATCTAAATAAAACATGAAACATCTAGTGATGAAACCTATCTAGATAAGCTGTTGGCTGATATCTGTAGTTAGATCTGTTAGCATCACTTCTGAATACAACAACATGAAGCATCTAGTGATGAAACCAGACTAGATAAGCTGTTGGCTGATATCTGTAGTTAGATCTGAATACAACAACATGAAACATCTAGTGATGAAACCAGGCTAGATAAGCTGTTGGATGATATCTGTAGTTAGATCTGTTAGCATCACAGCTGAATACAACAACATGAAACATCTAGTGATGAAACCAGACTAGATAAGCTGTTGGCTGATATCTGTAGTTAGATCTGTTAGCATCACAGCTGAATACAACAACATGAAACATCTAGTGATGAAACCAGACTAGATAAGCTGTTGGCTGATATCTGTAGTTAGATCTGTTAGCATCACAGCTGAATACTACAACATGAAACATCTAGTGATGAAACCAGACTAGATAAGCTGTTGGATGATATCTGTAGTTAGATATGTTAGCATCACAGCTGAATACTACAACATGAAACATCTAGTGATGAAACCAGACTAGATAAGCTGTTGGATGATATCTGTAGTTAGATATGTTAGCATCACAGCTGAATACTACAACATGAAACATCTAGTGATGAAACCAGACTAGATAAGCTGTTGGATGATATCTGTAGTTAGATCTGTTAGCATCACAGCTGAATACAACAACATGAAACATCTAGTGATGAAACCAGACTAGATAAGCTGTTGGCTGATATCTGTAGTTAGATCTGTTAGCATCACAGCTGAATAAAACAAAATACCCTGCTGGGAGCGAATTGCTGGGGACAGTGTATTGATTGGGTCGATACCACTGTCATTGTTGTTTTACTAATTTATTTCTTCAACTTTTTGTTGGAGAAACTAGTCGTGAGGTCATAAACTGGCGACATAGGTAGTAGGCCTAGAATAGAATGGATGTATAATGTAAGCACGAAGTCATTGTGCATTAGCCGCTTTGTTGTTGATTTTTTTCGTTTTGTTTTAAAATCAAGTTCAGTTTTCTCGATGATTATTAAGGTGTGCTGATACTTGGTTGTTAAGGATCTATTTTCACCTAGGATTAATACTGTGATTCAATTTGTTTATGTAGAATTTTAAATAAACGCCATTAATCCAACACTCAGAAAAAGGCTACTTATTTGAACGTTTAAAAGTCAAATCCGTTACTTGTACAGAACAGTTCAAACACACGAGTTTTATCACCTTTATTACACGCACACAAAAAGCGTTATCTCCCTAAAACATTTAAACGGAAAACGATTCCAAGCACTTTACATTAAAAAAAAAATGAAAGTGCAACGAACAGCCCGTGCAGTATGTTCTCCATCTTGAAAACTCCTTTCTTTAAAGACCTGTTACAACGAATTCGTCTTTCCGTCTGGTTGGTTGGTTATCCATCACCTTTTCCCGGATTTTACAAGTAACCCATCCTTTTTTCCCCCTCCATCCTTCCCCGGTCCGAAGACGCCCGTTACGTAATGTCTAGGAAAGAAATAGCTTGGCCGAATGTCATCCGAGGTATTGGTTCTAGGGGACAAAGTCTCTCCTCCCTCTCCTCCCCGGCCCCATCGATTCGCCGTGTCTCATCATTACGTCTTTATTGGGAGAACTCATAGCACAGGTTTGTACTGGCGACGAGCAACATCGTTATCTTCTTATATGACTACCCCCCTCCTCCGCTGTCCTCCTGGTATTTCCACCTCTTCAGAACGTGTGACAAAGTTTAATAGTTGCCCCTCCGTGCTTAATGTTACATATCAGATTCTCATTCCACCAGGGCCATTACCTCTCGTGGAAGGCCAGTGTAATACACTCCATTGCCTGGTCGTTTGTAGAGATTACCTTCTTCAAATGTTCGATAATCGATGAGGCCACTCTGGGAAATATTGATTGCTTTTAAATGTACTCTGTATACGATGGCCATTAAAAATGTCGTACATTATTCAATGTTTTTTTTTATACAGAAGCATAGAGTAAATAACATTTATTACTAGTATTATTATATGTATATTTAAACAGTAATGTGATTCGGCTCAGCGGGGTGTTCTTTATTATGCTATTAGCGCAATAGCATTGCTCATATTTTCTGTTTAAATGATATCATATTCTGGTTTGAGATTTGTTATATGTGCGCATGTTAAAGTGAAATCGTGCATGTATTTTAACTCTGGTATTACAGTACGGCTTGACCTTTTCTCTTTCACTTCCTTGCTCTAGATCAGTGGTTCCCAACCTTTTTCGAGTGGCGACCCCCTTTTATAAAAAGTAAGTGACCCGCGACCCCCATAGAATTAAAAAGCCGAAATTACTATGGAAATTAATAAGCATTAAAATAAGATTTTCTAGTAGACTTTCAATATGAACTACTCTTGATAACTGTTTTAATAGCATGAGTAAAATTGCATACTATTCACTAAACCTTCGTGGTTAACTTTTTAATTAAAAAATTTTTTTGTTAACGCCAACCTATGTCATTATAATTATCTTAATTTTGTTTTTAATCGAAGAATAGTGTTGAAAATATATTATCGAAAAGTCAATCAATTTTACGTTTGGGTATGAATGGTGAATACTACACCAAAATTGTGTCTGCAGTTTTTCATCTTACTCGGAATCATTCTGCAAATCAAAGAATTCATCTTGTAATTCATCGGGAATGCTGGCAACATCAAGGGAAGAAGAGAATGAGTAATGCATAAATGCAGATTCTTCTTTTTTTCAGCTCAGAGAAATAGTGTTTTCAAGAGATTCAAGATGCCCAGAAATCGCTTCTTTCAAAATTTTAATTATCTCACAATCAGATTCATCTACCACACCGCAGTTTCTAAAATTTACAATATTTCCAAGATTTATTTTCTTTACCGATTTTGCAGTTTAGATGAAAATGCCCCGAGATTATCATGGAAAGTTATAATATTCGTTCATTTTCCCTGAAGCTTCAAGTTAAGCTTATCTTGATGTTCGAACACATCTGCTAGGTATGATACTCTCTTCAACCACTCTATGTCGTTTTAAGTATACCAAAAAGTCTTGTTTCCTTTGCACTTCCAAGAACAATTTGATTTCAGATTTCAATTCAAAAACACAACAACAATTCGTTTGACAGCCAGCGTACTGTAGTGTAGAGGAGCAGAACCTCGTGATCTATATTAATGTTTTTGCTCAGTTCTTTGAAGGCTCCAGATTTTATATAATTTACGACTTATACTAGCAATGGACTCTTGATGTCGATTGGTTAGGGCAGTGGTTAGGGAGCTAAATCTTTTCTGTTTTCTGAAAGCCCGATTTTGAGCTAAACATAGATGGCGCGCAATCCGTACAAACCCCCACAGCCGTTCTAACCCATTTTAATCATCCAGTTTCAAAAAAGGTATTTATTTTCTCCATGCTATCTTCACATAAGTGCAACTCTTCTTTGCTATCATCCGCGTGAATATAGACACAGACCAGCAACTGCGAACAAGAACTCACGTCTGTTGATTTATCAACTTGAAAAGCAAACAATGGTGAAAGCTTAATTTCAATAAAAATGTGTTATTTAACATTTACGTACATGCAGCGTTTGATGAGATTTTCTCCTATTGTTTTTTTTTTTTTGCTTGGCATTTTCTATTGTGACTTTATTTGATGCTTTCACTAATGCTGGTGAAAACTTCTTGTTCGATCAAGTCTCTAGCTTCTTACCGACGAAAGAACTCCATATATTTTTTGGTGTGTTCCGAATGACGTTTTAGTTTTGAAGATTTCATAGATTCGTGACTGAGAACAACTTTGTACAGTGCGCTTTGTTTCTTCTCTATTACATTTCCAGTAATGTTAATGAAGCCGAATTTCAAAAATTCTTCTAAATATTTATGTTTTGTTTCAAATTACTAAGGTTTAGTATACCAGTTGGCGACCCCCCAGAAAGACCTTCGCGACCCCCAGGGGGGTCGCGACCCCCAGGTTGGGAACCCGTGCTCTAGATGTAATGCTGCTGACGTGATAATGTTACTAGATTATATATAGAAGCTGGTGCTGGAAGTGTTTTATGTCGATGTGGACCAGCCACTAGAGTTGGCGACGACGTTGTGCGGAGGGCACAGGGGAAAAGCTGCTAGCATGATTAATAGTGATGGGTAATCCGGGCTGAATCTCTCTTTAGTTCCTACGTCAGTTACAGTAGCCCTTCTATTTGTTGAGTTAAGTATTAATATTTTGAGCAGCGTTGTCTTTAAAGCGAGAGATGATGTGAGGGTTATTGTTTAACCAAGCCATTTTTATCGTCTAATGAATGGCTGTGCGCCGTTATTTACCTGTATTTAAAATATTTCCCTGCACGATCGGTCACTCACCTTTGTTCATGATCTGCTTATTCTTAATCAAGCCATCACATTCCGCTTTCGATAGTTTAATTTTTTTTTTTTAAAGTTTTTTATGTTAATTAAATTAATTATGTAATCAAGTTTTGTTGGCCCACAAAAATCTAATACTTGAATGCTGATGTACCCGTATATGTCTGGTTGTTTTGTTATATTGAGTAGCTTACCTAGAGCAACGTTATGTTAGTCAACCTGAGGTAAAAATAAACGCTACCCCCCTACACAACTCAAACAATCCTGAATCTTGTTTGTTTTCTATACGTGGTGCTTCATTAGTAACTTTAATCAAAACCTACCGGACTCAATCCTACGTAAAACAAAAATAAAAAACTAGAATATAACAAACCCAAAACAAAAACAACCAGAAAACAAAAACAAAACAAACACAAAACCAAAACAACAACAAACTCCAACTGCCCCAGCCTCTGTATGAAATCAAGAAATAATCGTCGTGTTTTTCCGTGTCGATCTTGTAGACGGATATAAAACCTTAAAGCTTGTAATTCTCCGTATATGAATGGGTTGGCTATACACGTTTATAGCAAGCATTTTAGCCGTCTCTAATAGCTATGATACGTATGAAATCAATATGAGATGTATATTCTGATAGGAGGATAATTATTTCCGATGACACGTTTTTGGTTCAAATGTCCATCGTGCTGGTGAACATAGCAACATTTAGATTTTTTTTCCCTTCATTCATGTTCGTTTGTTGAGAAGCTAATGGGTTTGTCAATGTCTGCCTGGATAATCTTCATACACTTCCTAATAAGGCGAATAAAAATATTTTAATGTTGTAAATGCTTATTACTTAGAGATACATTTTTAGTTGTAGAAGAAAAAAAAATGTTGATTGAAGTTAAAAAAAAAATTGTTCAGTATTTTGAGATGGGAACATAATCATAACTGAGTACCGACCTAACTCAAATGACCAGATTTCGCGAGACATGCCTTTCTACTTTGGTTTTAACCATCTCCCCCCCCCCCCCCCCACCCCCCTTAAACCCAGGGGTAACGACCGACCGGGTGGCTTCATTGGTCGGCTGCCAAAGTCCACGACCCTACACGCCATTAATTAATGACTGTTAATTTCCCCCCACTGGTGTGCAGGCTTGTAATTTCCTCACACCTTTCCGCTCATTAGTCACAATTGGGGCTTCCTGTTGTTATTTTTTTAATCAGCGAGCGGGCGGGGTGGGCGGAGGGAGGAAGAAGATTAATCGTGGTATTGGTTTCAGTTGTGTGAAGATGCCGCTTTACCATCGTGAATGTAAAAGGTTAATGTTTTAATTAATACAATTTTAAACTTCAAACTCTACTTTCTTCACATATCACCGCATCTTTTGTTTTTTGAATCAGCGGGGAGGGCGGAGGGAGGAAGAAGAATAATCGTGGTATTGGTTTCAGTTGTGTGAAGATGCCGCTTTACCATCGTGAATGTAAAAGATTAATGTTGTTTTAATTAATTCAATTTTAAACTTCAAACTCTACTTTCTTCCCATATCACCGCATCTATTTGTTACTTTTACAGAGACATTTTTGTAACAAAAAAAGTTGAATTAAACATCTGAAATGTAACATGCCTGAGCCCATCATTGAGTGATTAAGGTTAAATGGATCTCCGGGTTTAAAAAAAAAAACCCTGACATTTTTTTCTTTTAATTACCAGCCGTAACGTCAATTAATTTTAACAACACAGTGAACCATGATCAGTCGGTGATTGTTTCCGTGATTGATGGCACGCCCACATTTGCCCGTGTCGTTTCTGTTACAGTGATGTGTACCATAAAAATGTATAGGCCGAGTTAATGTCCAACCTGCTTTTTAAAATAGTTTGTGTTTTTGTTTTAAATTAACCAGCGCTGTAAAAAAATATCCAAGTGAAACGTTTTTCTCAATTGTAATTCTATCACCCCGGGGTTATATTTGCTGTTACATAAACAGTTCTCACACCCCCTCTGGTCTAACGCTGCCGGCAATTCTTTCTTGGGGCGACACCAACCCGATAAGTAGAATCATTCTATCATTGATTTCGGCAGTCAAGCATCACGCCGCGTTGCAGACGTACCCGATGCAAACGGGCGCCTAAATTATGCACTCAATCAAATTAGAATCAATCAATCGCACAGCGCGATCAATCAGTATTACGGTGTCTTCGTCGCGGCGTGCTGAACGCTTCTTACAATGGACAAAGATCTAGCAGAGATATTCCCTCGGCACCTGGAGACAAATGGAAGAAGCCAAGTGTGCCTGGAGCACAAAAAAAAGTCTAAACAAACCGGAGTTTTTAAATATATAGTAGTGGGAAGGGGGTGGATAAAAGAGCGGTTTTATTGATTAGCGGCGGCCCAACGACATGGTTCTTATGGCTGGAAAAACCATGAATAGGTGGACAAGATCAGGTATTGACCTGCGGTTTCGTTAGTTTTAAGAATGTGCTGGCCATTTAATTTTAATGAGTAATATAACATGTTTGTTTTGTGTTGTGTATTTAAAAAACAACAAATTTCAGCGTTTCCATTTAAAATTGTAAAATGTCTGCCGAGTGATGATTAATAACATAGATCTAATATCTGCCTGTCATAGTGCTATTTAAAAAAAAAATTAACAAGATATTATAGATTTATAATTGGCCGAGACAACAAACGAATTTATAAAACTCGTAAACAACTTTTTTTTAAAGGTAAGATTTTGAGTTAGTCCATCCCGACTGATTCATTTAGTCCTTGCCCAACCCCCCCCCCCCCCCCTTTCAATCCCATGATCTCATTCGTCCAGCGTCACGTGCGCGGAAAGGTTTTTAACATACACGACATAAAAATTTCATAGCATCTTTCTCGCGGGACTTCACAGGACATTGTCAGACGTTGACCGGGAAAAGCGGGGAGAATTATTTTCCACAAAATCGATACACTTTTTTTTTAGTGTGTACAGTAGTCAAATCTAAGCAGATAGTTAAATTAAAGCCGTTTTAAAACCATGGGTATGTAGGCTACGTTGAAGTTTCAAACCCGATTTTGAGGCGATGTATGTCGTACTCGGTTACTTTTCCTTGTGGAGAGGTTCTGATGCACTCAGTGCCCGTACGTTGAAGGTGAATTATTACTCACCTTTCAAAACTGTGTCAATATACTATACTCGTGGTTTTAATATATAAAAAAAGGTTATTATGAAGTCCCCCCTCCTTTGTAATGAGAATTATTTTATTGAACGTTGCCTCTGAAGCAGGATTTTCTAATAAACAGTATCATAGTCCTATTATGTTACAAATCCGCCCTGGGCAGCAGACGACTGAGAATCGCAACGAGACTCTCTCGTGATTATCCCTCACTTCATTCTCTCCCCTCGCTTTAATGGCGTACTTAGCCACTTTCTTCTTGCCGCTAATACATTTTTTTTACCTTGACGACTATGATGGTTTCTCATTTGGTTTCAACTGACTCGGGGAATAAGATCAAGGGGGAAAAACAACAACCCCAACTAATAAATAATGAAGACAGTGGTCCCCTTGTGTGATGGTAACAGATTTAATTTTTGTTGTAAAAAAAAATCTTTTGTTTTGTATAATGTATAGGGTAAATAACTATACTAACTGGGATACATGGACAAGAAATAGTTTTATATCTCAGTTTTTAAGTTTTTATTTGGCACCTTTTGTTTATAAAATGTAGTTATTGTTGACAATTGTGCTAATTGGGATACATGGACAAGAAATAGTTTTATATCTCAGTCTTTAAGTTTTTATTTGGCACCTTTTGTTTATAAAATTTAGTCATTGTTGATCATTGTATTAACTAGGATAGGATACATGGACAAGAAATAGTTTTATATCTCAGTCTATTAGTTTTTATTAGGCACCTTTCGTTTATAATTGAAGGCTTAAAAAACTTCGATTCACTTTAATAACGAATGGTAAAAATCTTGAAATGAGTCCTATACGAGTTTTTATTGGACAAGAGTGCAATTAACTAATTCTCAAGATGCACGTGCCACTTGTTTGGTGTAAAAATGTGTGATCCAGGTGATAAATATTTATACCGCCAGAATGATAATAATTGATCATAGCTTGAGGAAGATTATATAAGAATAACATAGTGCGGAAGTTGCATTCAGACAAGGAAATTGATATTCATCGACCAGAAATATTCCCGAAACTGACATATTTTAATGTTTACTTACTGTTTCTGTTACCGGTAATTTTAAGTTTAGATTCTATGTACACTATTTTATTTGTGTACATGTTTAAAGTTCTATTGTACCACTGGAACAAATGTGGTCGTATTCACAGTATCTCACTCTTGAATGAAAGAGTTCTTTATAAAACTCATTGTTACAGTGTACCACAGTTCACATACAGTACACTTAACAGTTTAAGACGCCGTAAACGAGAAAGTCTTAATACGAATTCATCGCAAGAGTAGTAACATTGTCTCTTTAATTAAGTCCATTTACATCGAAGAGATGAATTTTTCATGCCATGTTTTGACTTGACTTGAAACCTGATTGCATAGGGGAAAGGTAATGCGTTGTTTCAAGGGATTTGTTTGCTTTATCAACACACGCCTCTTGCGACATCGGCATTTTGTTTTGGTTTATATATGACTCGCAGACATTGATTTCTTGGTTCCGTTTAATGGCCAGTCTAAAGTGTGGGTTTTTTTTTCATTTTTTTTTAAGAGGCGCCACAGGGCCAGAGACTAAGGCTGGACACGTCTGGCCGTGCACGTAATGTGCTAGAAGATATTGCACAATTCGATTACTGGGCGCGCGTGTGGCGGTGTAAGCACACGCGCTCTAGCTAGGGATATCCCGGGCTGTTGTGTTCAGTTTTAAACATCTGCTAACTACTAGTGGGCGTGTTGATTTAATTATTGCTCGCCGGTTAAAATTTAGTTGTACGTTTTTTTTTTTAAATTTAATTGTACATTTCTGAAAGGGCTTGTAAAATTACGATAGTTAATACAATTTGGAAAAAAAATTTGGTTCTCCTAGTAAAATCTGCGCGCGTGTGTTACACCAGGGGTGGGAGTATCACGTTCCCTCTCCTTGCTCAGTCACGACCATTTCTGCTGTCCCCTTGGGGTCAAGGGGAGGCCGGGGTTAAAGGAAGAGCATTGACCTTCTTTAAGATGGAGTACAACCGCAAATTCAACAGTGGGGGTTGATCGCCATCATTCCCCCCTTCCCTGCTAAGAGGAGCAAGCGTCTGCGACCCCGGTTAACTAATAGTTAACTGCTGAATAGCGCTGTCAAGTACTGTGTTGTATCCTACTCCTCCCCTACCCCTTTTTAAAAACTTTAAAAAACCCGATTAGATTTTTTTCTTGTAATGTATTCTTTAATTTTTTTCTACTTAAACCTGTACAAAGCAACATTTATGCACTAAATCATATCTCTCCTCTCCCCTCTCACCCCGCCCGCCACAATTTCTTTCACCTAATTACCCCAATTAAAATGTAAACTTAGCGTTTGCTTTGATTATGTTTCAGGCCCAGCGTAAACATTAGAGTTTATTCTAAGAAACCAAAGTTAATAAATCTGATACTTCGGACTTACGGTTAGGCTTGAGTTAACCAATTAAAAAGAAAATTTGGCTTATCTAATTCATCATTTCCGCCCCCTCTTTCATCGTTTGGACGAGGTCCAAATGGAGCACAGGTATGAGCTCACATCCTAACCTGGTACAAGTCCAGGTTTATGAAAGGAATAATCAACGCTACGTCATATAGGGTATATATTTATATCGTGGACACAGCTGGGTCCATGGATATATGCTAATTTTTTTAGCTTTTGTAACTGTGCTTGCTTGGTTTACAGTGCTTAAACTCATAAAAAGGCTTTTTTATACTGCTTAAAGAGTGATAATTAGAGCAAATAAAGTTTTATAACTTTTTGTAATGACAGTAGTAAGTTTACCTCCAGAGTAAACACTTGTTAAGAGACAATTAAAAAAATTTGAAGTCCTACAGGTTAACTGTAAAGTAAAGAATTGTCTTTAGACCTAGCTATCCATGGGGCAGATGAAGTAGAGTTCGTGTTTCTTGACTTCGACATATGAAGGGAGGGTGTGGTTAGCACTTTGCCCAGCCGCCTTTACTTTCCCTAACTTGAGTTAAGGTACCCATCAGAGCTGTGTCGACTCAGGGATGTTCAGTTGACTTGAACCCGGATTCGAACTCGAGACTTTCGGGTTTACAGCTTAGCGCTCTACCGCTTAGGCCACGCCGTCCAAGGCTTACTTTAAGATTATACCTTACCATTTTAATAGCTACCATCATTACACTATAAACACTAGATATACGTGTGTAATAATAGTAGTGACCATCTATTCACAGTGCCTAATTGTATCCAAGTGTGAGCCTATCTTTATACCTAACAGGAGTATATTTTATTGACTGCTTTTCTTTCTTCTTTTTATTTCTGAACAAGCTTTCACTGAACTGAAATATCATTTCATAAAAAGTTCCATACAGGATTTTTTTCCTCATTACTTTAATGGTTAACATGGTACAGCACAGCTGAGTGAATAAATTGATCATAGCCTTAGTCTGGTTAAGTTGTACAGTAAAAGTAAGGAAACAGTTTGAGAGCTTGCCAGTCCAGGGGTAATCAATTTGTCTCTGAGTCATAATGTTCTGCTCATCCTTTCAAAGATTGTACAGCACATCAGGTTTTATTTTTCTACTGCAACTGATTTTTATTTTACTTTTGGAAGTTGACAATGTTATTACAGTTTATCTCATTTACATAGTGTGTACCTTATCAGGAAAATGGTAATCTAGTGAGTGGATTCCTTGAAAAGCTTTCAAAGCAACATTATTTTGCTTTTGAAATGATCATATTTGTTAATAAAAATAACTCATTGATGTTTTTACTGACTTGATATGATGTTTTAAATAATAGTGATAAACAAGAGCTTAAATGACATTTTACCGTGGAGAATTTATCTTTTAACTAACTATGGTAATATTTTCATAATTAGTTTTTAAAAACATGACGTCTGAGTCACAGTTGGGTCAGTTTACACTGGTTTTTATTTAGCTCTTGTCTCATCTACCATTGTTCTGTTGTAATGTGGGAAATTTATTAATGAGCTGTGGTTAAAAAAGGCAACGTGATCATTTAACCCAAGTTCAAGACAGCTTAAATAGAAATATTTACTGGAACTAAAATAGAAATATTTACTGGGGGGGGGGGGGGGGGGGGGGGAGAGAAGAGAAAGCTATTAAGACAAGGGGAATAACTCTTTGTCTCCAGGCTTAGATAGTCTATCCTTTTACATGTAAAAGAAAAGTTATGGTGTTTTATTTTTTAATTATTTCCTTATAAAAACCTGTGCTTGTTTCTTCTTTGGCTTTGTTTATAGCTTTATGAAAATTTGATTTACAAATAAACCTTTCCATTGTTTTATTACCATCATATTTTTACTTCATTTCTTTATTTTTATTAATGTAGTATTTTATTCATTGTTATATATTAATGATGATTAAACTTATTGATTGAATAGGGTTGAGTGTAGACATAAAATAGTTATTGTGACGTGGTCTAATAAAAAAACAACCCAGTGACTTCACTTTTTCTTTATTTATTATTTAAAATTCCCTTCTTGTCATGCAAGTTTTATTTTTATAAATTATAAGACCCAGGATTCATGGATAAGAGATCACAAGCTTTTACTTCAAAACCAAACCTCCCTACATTTATGAAACATTTACAGTTTTATTTCATCTATTGTTTTAACTAATTTATTTCACTTTTATGAATTTTTTATCAATTAAATTTTTTCTTCTTCTGCTGTTTCAGGAAGGAAGTCCGTTCATTGTGTGCATGACATATGCATTTCAGACCCCTGAAAAGCTTTGTTTTATTCTTGATCTTATGAATGGTGGTGACCTCCATTACCACCTGTCCCAGCATGGTGTGTTCACAGAAAAAGAAGTCCGGTTTTATGCTGCTGAGGTCATCTTGGGGCTGGAACATATGCACAGTCGCTATGTTGTATACAGAGATTTAAAGGTAAATACATGCTGGCTTCTGCTGGGCCCAGCTTCTTTTCTCATCAATCTACACTCAAATAGTAGAACGAGCAACACATTCCTATAGCCGCTAGTCTTCTGGCATAGATGTTAGTTCAAAATTTGAGGTAATAAAAGTTTTCAAAAATCAGTAAGTAGCTAGATCTATAAACAAACAAGTAGGTTGGTTTTTTTGTTTTGTTTTTTAATCAGAAAATAAAATTTTAAAAGATGTTAATAATAATGGTTTGTGAAAATCCCAAGTGAGAAACCATTTTCCTGGGTTCTTAAATATATCGATTCCTAATTATCCAAACATTTTAAATTATTCAAACATTCAATAATTTTAATTATTATAAAAATCAAATATTCTTAATTATTCCAAAAATAAATTGCTCGTTTACACTTGGTGCTATTTTGATCAATGAAGCTGTGCTACTAGTATACACTGCTAGCAATTTGTATTAATTAATACTTTTCCAACACAGCGTATAAAAGTTCAAAGTTCATGTGTTGTAGAATGCACTGATTTACTTCTGTTTGTCATGGAGCAGTTGGTAGGGAAGAACGTCATAGACTTACATTATAGATTTTTTTTTTTTAATGTGAGCTGGTTAATTATAAATAATAGCAGTGCCCTTTCACACATACACTGCGTACTCAGGAAGTGCTCTGAACTCAAGGAGGATTGCAGGGGAGGGAGGGGAGGAGATACAGAACATTTTTCAGAGTGACAAATTGTAGGGTTTTCTGTTCAGATGCTCTGGCTTAATGAAGTAAAAAAAAAAAGCGCTACTAAATTAAGTGGTAAGATGGTATTTTAGCTGCTTCCTTATTGACTTTTTTTTTTATAGAATGGCGCTAGCTAATTATGTAGTAAGATTGGAGTGGTATTCTTGGTAAAGTAGGTCTTCAGGAAAATCTATTACGCTTAATCAAACATGCTGACTTAAACAGCTTAAAATACACTGTTTGTTTCGTTCAGTTATTACTATAACCTCAGGCATATAATTTTTTGTTCATAGGAAATAGTTAACCAAGAAAACTTTGTTTACTGTTCAGTTTATTATAATAGAATATGTATCTGCTGTGTGTAACATGCACAGACATCTTGAACCCTGGCTTTAGAAATGTAAAAGATGAAACTAAGAACAGATAGGTAACTAAATATTTCAGACGTTTTTGAAAACAATGAATTTTTGGATCCATAAGCTGTTTTAATGAGTAAGCTAAGATAAACAAACAGTTGAAATGTCAGCTATTTTTATTCCTTAAATGATGTATGAAGCTATAAACAATCTAACTAGGATGTTTTTAGAGGTATTGCTTTTGTATTTTTATTAACATAGCCATCTTAAAATAAGTATGTAGTTGTTTTTTAAATTAAGCCTTGTCTATTTTTGTCTATTTTCCTGTACTGGGAAGAAAAAGTTGACTCAGCATTTTACAATATATTGTTATAGTAGCTTTTAGCTCTTGGTTTTGAATAACGCACAGGCTGATCTAATACTGCATGCCTTTGTTTGGAGTATAGTGGCTTAGTATTTGAGAATAAACAACTTTATCTTTGAGAGCTTCTTCTTTTGGGAACATCACATCAGCACATTAGGTTTCCCACAATGCAATTTGAGTATCCTCACCACTTGTTTAAAGGCTTTGCGAAAGAAAGCAGGTTGATATTTTTTGAAGTTTGTATTCATGTAACCACATAATGGCTAATTTATTTCAAGATTTAAGACAAAACATTATTCTTCATTATAGATTGTAGTTTTTAAGAGCTTCCAAAGAAACTCTTAATTTAAAATAGATTTTACTAATTAAGACTTAAGAAGGCTTAAAATATCTTTATTTAATAGCTTTTTAATAAGCATTGAATTATTATAGCCTATAGCATATCTTATTTCATAAGCAGGAAGACAATTTATTAAGTAAATAGCTTATTATGGTTTTAATTATTTCCTAATTCGGCATCTCTGTATGTTTAAGTGTACTGTATAGTAATAGAGATACTTCAGGTTCCACCCAGGGGTTATTTAGTATGTGTGCTTCAAGTGTCTGTGTGCTCGTGAATATTCTTTCTTTCTCTTCAGCTACACTAGATACTTATAAACTTTTATTAGGTATGTAAGTGTATAAGTGTGTGTGTGTGGGGGGGGGGGGGGGAGGGGCTGTTAGTGTATTAGTTCCACACTAGTCTAGTCACCACAGTTCTTTAGGTCAGAATTTACCTTGATTAGCTAGTTGCTTCCCCTGTCATACACCAGTGGAAGTCTAGACATAATGTTCACTGCCAGCCAATTAGGGTTAGCAGTACTCTTGAACCCAGCTGTTCTGTCTACTTGAAATTACATTACAGAAACATTTTTTTTATTTTATAAAGTTGAATAATTCTTTTCCATCATGGTGTTGTTAGTATGCTTCTTGCACACAGAGCATATCCCATACTTGAACCAAATAAAATCATCAAACAACTTCCTTGTATTATTTATATTTAAGTGATACATTGTAGCATGCCGAGGAGAAAAACTAAATATTTTATTTCTCTCACACTGATATTTAAAAAAATTAAGTATGTTGTAGCTTCATTACATTACAGTGTACGGGTATTTTGTGTAATACTGATTTATATTTTCTATTATTGTTTATCATGTAACACTGATACTTAACAATTCCGCAACACGTGCATCAGTGAAGTGTTTGTATCCTGTTTTATCTACTAGATGCCTCAGCTCAGGGATTACAAAACCATTCTATAGGCCTCTATTCATTCAGATGGACCAGCTTATGGGACCTATCTTTTTCCCTTCCCACCTACTGTTGATCAAATGTACAGAACTTAGTCACTTCCTCTGATGTGAAAATCTATAATGTTGCAATTGTTTAACTTCTTTGTGATGCAGTTGTCAAATGTTCCTGGTGGAAAGCACAAGAGCATTTAAAACATTTCTGTTAAAGCCTGCATTGATTTTTCAATTTTCTATGATAAATGAGTGTGTATTCAGAAGTGGCAACAAAAGCACAGAATGATTGCTTGTTTTTGTCCCATTGGATTTCACTTTATTGCATATTCTGTCTCTTCATGGGCATAAAGGAATTAAATATAAAGCAAGCGCCCATGTAACTAATAGAAAAATAGTGAGCTTTTCAAGCAGTGAGGTTTTTTTTAAAAAAAAATATTTACTTGATACTCTTGGTAGTGTTTGAAATATGTTTGCATCTGATGTTTAGGTAATACATCAGGAATTTAAGAACCCTTGATGTCTCTTTTGCAGTGGGCATCATTTGCATATTTATGGTTTAATCTATGCTTTTTTACCCTGGTCGCTGATTTAATAAGAAAAAAGAGCTGAGTTGTATCTATGTATTGTGAGGGGATCCATGTTCTCAGATAATACACTGCTGTTTCTCAGACAGTTTTTATTTTATTCATGCAGAATTCAAAACAGGCTCTATATGACTTACATTGGCACTTTCTGAAAATTACCATTTTAAAACACAAGAACACCAATTTAGTTAAATATTCTGAGGAGAGCGGGTTTAAGGTTGGGCACATTAGATTTATTAGATCGAGAAGTTTCAGGTTTTCATCATTCTCTTTTCTAGTCTACTCGACCTTGTGCCAGTTGGTTTGTGTAGCAGTCATTAGTTGGTGGAACAGCTAGCCCTACTCACATCCTTTCTCTTCTCTAGTCCACCCAACCTTGTGTCAATTGGTTTGTGTAGCAGTCATTAGTTGGTGGAACATCTAGCCCTACTCACATCCTTTCTCTTCTCTAGTCCACCCAACCTTGTGTCAGTTGGTTTGTGTAGCAGTCATTAGTTGGTGGAACAGCTAGCCCTACTCACATCCTTTCTCTTCTCACAGAGCTTGTTAAAATACTCCCTAAGGTCTATCTAGGTTGACATTTGACATATTTGCTGCTTATATTAGAAGCTTGTTAAGTTGTTCAAGTTTTGTAACCATCATTTTATTTTTAAAAATCATTTCCCTTGGGAAAATGATTATGTTAGCTCTATTGGCAAGTTATTTATTTTTGTGGCAGCCAATCACATCCCACAATTGCGAGGCTTATTTTTGTATATAATTTTAATAGAATAATTCTTTCTTGCTTTCATTTTATGTTTTCAACAACTCTAAGTATTTAGTGATTCATAATGCAGCACTTCATTTGATGCGCAAAATTTTTGTTTTAAAAATGCAACTACGATGAAAACAGAATTTATTTTAAACTTATTTTGTTTCAGCCTGCGAACATTTTACTGGATGAAAATGGACATGTCCGTATATCTGACCTTGGTTTGGCTTGTGATTTCTCAAAGAAAAAACCCCATGCAAGTGTGTAAGTGTCAAATTTAATAAATCATGCTGATGAATGGTTTTGATCTTGGCTCAAGGCTTAGTTAAAATAGTTCTTAGACTGATTGAATTTAAGTTTTCCATTGACTATCATCACCTCCTTTACTTATCAGGAATGTCAAGTTATCATTTTTATGAATACCAGAATGTTTGATCTACTCTGTTGGTTTCTCTTCCAGTGGTACACATGGTTACATGGCTCCTGAAGTTCTACAGAAAGGCACAGCTTATGACTCAAGTGCTGACTGGTTTTCATTTGGTTGTATGCTTTACAAGTTGCTCAAAGGGTATTCTTTGGTTGATATATGTCTTGTTAAATTAAACTTGTATCTCTTAAAAAAAAAAAAAATTCTTATTTATTTTAGTATTGAAGTATGTATGTATTTTAATTTTTATGTTGTGAGAAAATTCTAATACGATGCTTTATTAAATTTGAATGTGTTCTTGTGTGTGTGTTCACTTGCAGGCACAGCCCATTCAGACAACACAAGACCAAAGATAAGCATGAGATAGATCGCATGACTATGACAATGGTAGGTCCATCGGTACGACAATTTATTGAATTTTCACAATTTTGTGTCGCACGCTTGGTGGTTCAATATGTTTTTTTTAATACTAATATTGTTATATTTGTTTTGGTTACGTATTTTACTGCAACAGCTGATGTTCAAGTCAAATGATATGGAAAAGCCTTAGCAGAGCCTCTTGTCAAATAAATACTAAATAGATACTTTTGTAAGAAACATAAAATAGTTGAATTTAAAAGATTAGTTGGTTGTTCATGTAGTAATATTATTAAAAAGTAATTGAACAAAAAACAAATGAACGAGGGCTAGAAATATCTTATACTATTGAACTGAAAACTAAAAGAAACTAAAAGCACCAAATAGTAGTTGGACTAGAAACTGAAAGTTTTCAGTAAAAAGCATTGAAATTAAAGCTGAAATTTAACAACCTAAGATAAATGTGTATCAGTCAAAAGAAAAAAAAAAACTCATGAAAGATATCTTCAATTTGTTTTGATTTACACTTTTTGCAATGCGGTTTCTCTTTTACATGAATTTTTTTTTAAACATTAGTGTATTCCAGTTACTTAAAAACCTGATTTTTTTAGGGCTGATATTTTAAGTGGACCCAAAGTCAGATTTAAACACCAAACGTTTCTTGTTCTACAGTATAGTTTTGTAAAAAAATAAATTGTAATTTACTCAGCTATTTTAAAAGCCACGACACAATCAAGATGTGCAGCCTGTAAACCATTTTTTTAACTTGGTATAAGCTTGGTCCACTAGTTCCCATCACGTTTACACCAATTTTGTAATTGACGTTTTATTCAAATTATTTTTCTTCGTGTTTGGTTTATTTACTCTTTTCACTTCAAGTTTATGGCAAAAGGCTTATCAAGTGGTCCTCAAGGATACTTGTTCTAAAAGCTTATGGTCACTAAACCTGTAAAATCTTATTTGATCTTTTTAAAAGTCAGCTGTTGGGGTATGAATACAGAAGTTAAACAGGGCTTACCTGTTTACGTTTTTTTTTCTCTCCAATTTAACGTCCCTGTTGGCTGGAACAAAGAACCCCAGTTGCTGTCCCAGATAAATTTAAAGTCAAAATTTGACACTTGTTATTAAAAAAATATTTGGATTGAAATCTGACTTTTAAAAAAAAAAATGGAGTTAGTGACCATTTGCAGTTGATTATCGGCTCTGCAAAGGCATGACCATAACACATTTGACCACTTTGTTCCAGTCATCAGGGTCAATTAAAAATGAATTAAACTTCAATGTAAAGGTAAGTCTTGACACGTTGAAACAAGCACACAGCAAGACATTTCTTTTACCCAGCTGTTGCTGGGGAATTTTTTTACATGCTCAACTTTTAAGTTTGATTTCTACTTATTGTGTTATTAATTGTATGATTAGGAAGCAAGCATGAATGTGCAAAACTTGAGAGTTGGATATACTTTTACTGTATTTTATCTTGATTTATTACATTTTAGTATGTTTTTTTTCTTTACTTCAGTTTAATTTTTATTCATGTTACTTTTGGTTTTAAACGTTTAAATTGTTGTTTAATATTGGCAGCTGTTATTAGTTACTTATAGTCTACTTTATTTAATAGCTAGCAAGTTAATTACTTAATTATGCAATTGTTTACAGAAAACACTTAATTTTTTAAAGCTATCAAGTTTTTAATGATCAAAAATTTTTCTTTAAAATTTTCAATGAAGTGTTTTAAAAATAAAGTTATATGCAATTTAAAAAAGTAAAATATAGTCATTTCCTAATGGTAACCTGTATGAGTGCTTAGTTATTATAAAAAAATATTTCCAATTTATCTGCTCTTTAAACAATTAAAATTAACACCAAGCCTCTGCACTTTGTAACTTTAACGGCAGCAATAAAAGCACTGGTTAACTGAGACAGTCACTGGTTCAATTTGTCAGTCTAGAAAAGTAGAGGCTAATGTTCTTCCCTTTACTTGCAGAATGTTGATTTACCTGAAACAATGTCCATAGAAATGAAAACTCTTCTTGAAGGGCTGCTTCGGCGAGATGTAGACGACAGAGTCGGCTGTCGTGGAAGGGGGTATGTATGTGATTCTCATCAGTAAGCACGTAATGGTGAGGGAATAAAGGAAAATGGTCAGTCACTGCAGGCACCGGTGGAGAGTCAGTGAGGATCCAGACTGGCAAGAGTGGGTACATTCTCCATCCTTACAAGTGACAGTCGTGAGGACTTAACTTTTATCTCAACTGAAAGAAACCAGAAGCTTTTTTAAAAAAATTAAACTGTATGTAGTGTACGTTAAGTTGATGTTTTGTTGAAGTTTTTAGAATGTACTCATTAAAATGTTTCACTTGTTTGTTATTCTGTTTCTTTAGAGCTCAGGAATTGAAGGAACATCCATTTTTTAAAGGTATTGATTGGGTCCAGGTGTATCTGCAAAAATATTCCCCACCATTGATTCCGCCCAAGGGAGAAGTAAATGCGGCCGACGCTTTTGATATTGGCTCATTTGACGAAGAAGATACTAAAGGAATTAAGGTCTTTACTTTTTTTAGTTATATTTCAAGAAAAGAAGCTTTTCGTTTAATTATATTTTATGGAATCAGGTAGTAATATTTGTTACTTTTCCGTATATGTTCTTAAAATATTTTAAAATTATCCTCAAACATTTTTTGTTGTCTTTAATGAAAAAATGACTGACTGTATTGCTTTTAATCTTGTAGTTGACAGAGGCAGACCAGGACTTGTATAAAAACTTCCCACTGGTTGTGTCTGAGCGTTGGCAACACGAAGTGGCAGAAACAGTATTTGAAGCCATTAACACAGACACAGATAAAGTTGAACAGAAACGCAAACAGAAACCTAAAGGAGATGAAGTAGATCTGGGTAAAAAAATAAACTTAAGTTCACCTAGAAACTGAATGAAAGACAACTGTCTGGTTGTGTTGTGTGGTATCTGCTTTATATTAGTATCTATTGAAATCTTCATAACATTCCGGATTTTAAAAAAATAATTTTTTTTTGTTTTATGTTTGTAGTTACAACCTAGAGTTTTTAAGTCTTTTTTGTTTTAAATTTTGCTCATAAACATTTTTACTAAAACATTGTAACGCATTTAACTTTTCAGCAGGGCCTACTGACTGTATTGTGGAAGGTGAAGTTTTAAAACTGGGTGGGCCTTTCAATCAGTCGTGGGCTAAGAAACATCTAAAATTATACCCCAACAGACTTGAATTTTACCATAAAGCCAGAGATGGGACTGTACCCAAAGGCAAAGCTGTAGAAGTAGGTTACTGCTTGTCTGTTTCACATAGTTGGAAATCAATATATCATTTAAAGTCCTGTTATTTAAATAACAGCATTTTAATAAGGAAGCCTCAACCACTTCAGTAAAATTCTTCAATTTTTTTAATAATCATATCATTAAATAAAAAAAAAATTATAGTTGATGTATCTAAATAAAACAAAACACTTGGCAAAATATATTTAGTTATGTTTTGAATCTTGTAGTTTTATACTGATGTAATGAAATGTGTATACTTTCAGTTATACTCAATGCTAGACATAAAAGAAGTTGTTCCTGAATTTCAAAAGTACCAAAAGATGGAGAACTGTATCGTCCTCAATCTTAAGACAGACAAAATAATCATCACTTCACCTGTGAGTTTTTCCTTCTTTTCAAACTAAATATGTAGAACAGGTGTCCCCTTTACTAAAGCAGCTACCCTTTGTTTTACTGTTTTATTTGATGTGGTAGTAGATTCTCTATCTACATTTTCAATAAACATCATTTTTTAATGTTGTGAGAGTAACCCTCCCCCCTTCCTACCCATCCCTCAACTGTTTTGGTATTTGAACAAATAAGTGCTCATGTATTGAATTATCTTCCCCAGGACAAGGTGTTAATCAATCAGTGGAAGGATGAAATTATTCAGGGTTTTAACCTGTCAACACAGATTGTAGCCACAATGAACAAAAAAGCTAGCAAACTTTATGGCTCAGAACTTCCAGGATCACCAAGCACAGAGAGCCTTCGGAATCCATTGGAGCATCGCAACAGCAATGGCAATGGCAGTAGTTAGCTCCGTATTAGAGTTGTATTTGTATTGCATTGATTATTCATACTTACTGGTATTTTTCATCCTGTTCTTTTCACATTGTTTTTTTTTTTTTAAAAAGAATTACTGAAATTATTTTTCCCCCCTAAAATTTTAAAGTTAAACTTTGTATTCATTTGTTGGATAGTTAATTATGTGATAGTTTAAAAAAATTTGTATTCATAGTTTGAGTTGGATGTTAATTAGTCGAACTTAAGGTTTTTTGTTTTTTTTTCAAAAGAATGGAAATAATTTTAAATTCTTTATGTAAATGTCTCAAATAGAGTGTGAAGACATTGTATGATTAGAGTAACGTACTGCTATTTATATCTTCCATTGCAATATTTAACTGGCTTTTTATTGCTCCTCTTTAGCGACTAAATTAGGGTTTAGTTAAGATCACAGAATTATCAGCTTAAGCTTATTTGAAGAGTGAAAGGATTTTATTATTAAATGGGAAGGGATTGAAGCAGAAAATAATTTTATTTCAGTTTTTAAAAATATCAGTTCTACTGAGGAGGAATGTAAATTAGTATATGGAATCTGCATACAGTCTAGTATAATCTCCTTTTATAACTGTCTGAAAAGTATCAAAGTACAGCGAAAAGATAACATATTTGATTGATGCTTGGTTTTTTTTAGTTTCCATAAAATGGGGCTTTTCAAATGAATGTAAAATCAGATTTTTAACACAGCTTATGAAATGTTTCTACAGGAAAGTCAAGCTGTTGCAACTGCTGCTGTCGTGGTCGTTGTTGCTGCTGTTGTGTCATATCATAGTATTGTGAAGCTTGGGGGAACATTTTTTATAAAATTATATTTGTAATCATATGAAGGGATTATTTTTTAAAAAGGTTTGTTTCATGTGATCTGTCCCTACAATACTTTTACATTTTCAAAAAAATTTGGATCTTCCAAAACAATTTAGGCTATTTTAAGCTGTATTGAATTTATTTTACTTTTCAGAAATAAGCAAATTTTGAAAGTTCGTACACCATCTGAATTCCCCCTTGCTTTAAATGAACGCTTTAAACTTTACACAAAAAACTCAAGCAATGGCTCTGTAAAATATTGGTTTTGTCTTCATAACTTTAAGTGGATGAAAAATAACCAGCTGCCCCATGAGTTACTTACCTTTACCCAATTTTGTTTACAATGATCACGTTAACCTTTTTGAATGGGAGAATATACCAGCAGGAGCTCTTTTATGCTGTCTAGATGAAGATCCTAAGGTGACAATTTTAAAGCTTTGTTGGCAGTTCAACCATTTGGTTTTCTCAGTTGATTGTTTTTCAGATGTTTTTTTTTATTGTTTTAATTTTGTTTTAAAGAAAAAAGTACAATTTAAGGGGTGTAAATGAACTGAATCAAAGTTGTAGGCTGTGATTTATTGGGTTTTCTATACACTCTTACAAGAAATATTGTTTTGAAATAAGTCAAAAATGTCTTGGTGACTACTAGCTAACTAAATTATAGAAATCCATTGGATGTTGATACCACCCACCCGATACAACTTATGCATTTCTTTTTTTACCAGAACAATGTTCCTATTGTATTATTTAGAAACTTACACAGATATGTTTATCTAACGAAAGAACACTTACATCATGGGGTTATCCTCTCACTACTTTTAATTTTGTTGTTATAGGTAACTAGCACAAATTAAATAACTGGGGAGCAGTTTTATTTTTACTGAGCATAAATACTCTCACTACTCCATCCCACTTACTGTGTTATTCTTGTTTTTACATGGATGAATGGTGATATATTCATGGATCACTTACACTTTACTGATGGGTTGATTCCCATTTCCATGCTGACAAAGTTTGTTTATTGTAGATCTCTACTTGCCAAATTATTTTTTTTCAAAACAAAAACGTATGTTTTTTAAATAAGGAAACAACAATGACTGAGCTGTTGTACATCATAGTTGGTCCCATTGGTTTTAAGTAGTTAAAAAATTATGTTAAACAAACTGGCAGTTTAATATTCCCAACTCTTGGGTGGTTGCTCTTTAACAAACTTGAGGGTTGGATGTTTGCAAGGTTTTTTGTTTTGTTGACAAGTTTCGTCACACTGAATTATATATAGTTTGCTTTGTTTGTTTACTTGTGGAAATTCGAAATTTGTGTTGAGTTCATTAGCACAGTATATATGGAAATGGAGATGATATATTTTGAAAACAATATATATTGTTCTAATGCTAGGTGATACGTGCAATATTTTAATTATTATTTATAGGTGTCATGTAAAGAGAATCTATCATTCATTGATGACCTATTTTAGATTTTGACACTAAAAAATTTCATTTGTATAAAATAGTTTACAATGAATTATTATTTAGATACCATCTTATAAAACTCACATTTCTAGGATTATTATATATTAGACATTGTAACATTGAATAAAAATATCCCAATTAAAAATTCTCCCACTGATTTATTATAAGTCATCCATAAGTCATTAATAGCTGTTATTTTTAAGTCGCTTGCTGTTTAGATAATTTGTTAGTGTTTGCCAATACTTGCACTGTATTGATTGTCTCCCTTCAATTTCAGGTATAATTATTTTTCATGTTCAACACTTTCCCTCTACATTCGCTGCAGGCAGTGATTTTTTAACCTACCAACCTTGGCCCAAAATTAAATGCAATTTTATGGAATATTGAATTCACAGAATTTTTGCAAAAAAAGTGTATACATTGAAAGAATAAGTAAATGTGTTGCTATAGTTAGTTATTTGAAGTATTGTATTAAAACAGAAACTTATTTTTGTGTTCAAAGTATGCTGTTTTTTTCCTGATAAAAAAGAAAGGAAGGAAATGCCCAAGTCTGTTGGTACTGTATTCTAAACAAAGCCAAAAAATATAACCCCATTACCAAAAAAAAATATGTTATCAACAGTAATCTTAATTTAGTCTCATTCTTTATCACTTACCTTATTGTGATTATCCCATATTGTACAGTATTTTAATACTTCTCATATCTTAGATGTTCTTCTGTATGGTGGTAAGCCCTGGCTTAGATGGCAGTATACCCTACTACATAGTCCTAGCTTTTCACTACAACTTGTATTTTTACAATAAAACAAAAAATTGTACAAGATTCATTGCATTTAACGCATTAAGTATTTTAAAAATATATTTACCAGTGGATGTTATTATAATTACCAGTGTAAAAGACAGTAACTAAACGTTTAGTATATTTACTGTTTTGAACCTCAAGAGTATTTTTTTGTATAAAACAATAGCAATTTCAAACAGATATCACAGAGTGTATGAATGTTTTTTTAAAGTTTCTTCCCTTTGCTGACCATCATACCAGGTTTTTTTTTTTTAAAAACTATATAATAACTAGCAGCTTGTCTTATATACATACCCCTTGCAACAGCCCCCTTCTACACTTTCTCTGTAGTTTAATATTGTATTTAGTGTTGCAAATTACAAATACTGCTCTCTGCATTGTTGGGGTGCAGTGTTGTTACGACTACCACTATTTATTTATATAAATATATATATATACATATTGTAAAAATAACATTACTATTCACTTTTATTATTTTTCATCACTGCTTGCACATGTATACAAATGACTCTTTCTGTGGGCCTTCCATTAGGAGCATAGTTAAATATAAATATTAGTGTTCAACTTGGACATGTGATTAAGCACCATGACATGTCGTGTATGAGCCACTTGCCGCCCAAGTCCCAGATAATAAACCATCAGATGTGATTATTTTTTTTCTCTCCCTCCCCTCTCCCTCAAAAATCACTGTCAGCCCTGGATATCATATTTCTATATTGTTATGTGTGTGTTATATGAATGGGCTACTGTGTTATTTCTATATTTTTATGTGTGCTTGTCATATGAATGGATTACTGTGTTAGCCTGCACATGTAAAAAAAAAAATGTATGAATTCAGCATGGGGTTGAAGGGGGACACCTGTTCTTGTGAAACTACAACAACTGTATAAAGTAACTCTTTCATTGTTATTATCCAATTAAAAATCATGTTAAAATAACATGCTGTCTAAGTTGTATGCGTTTTATTTTTCAAATCACCTCCCCCTCACTCTGTTGAGTGTGTTAGCACTCTGATGTTCATTTTCACACACATTTCTAGATGTGATATCTTGCAAAGTTTAATGTTAACTTTTTTTTTTTTTTATTATTCAGCAGATTTGAAATTTCATCTTGTCATACATGAATACAATTGATGTTTGATAATTTTAACTTTAATTTCAAAACTAATTTATTTGTTTGTCTATTAAATGCTCACTCCTTTAACTTGTGATTAATAAATGCTAGGTTAAATTGCCACAACTTTTGTTTTGATAGTGTCTACTGTTATGTGTATTTTTAAAGTCAGAAACTCTGACCCTTAGTCTTTATATCTTTTTTTTTAATTTAAAAAAAAACAAACCACCTTTTTGAAATCATTTTAATAATTATTTGATGAGTGTTAAATTATCTGTTTTTTTTTAAATATCCATAACAGCAAATTGTAATTTTAAAATGCTATTTTTATAAACGAAAGAAATATCTTAAAACATGTATGTTTTAGGTATTTTATAAAATCTCAATGCAGAGCTGTTCCACTCAGTGTATTTATGTACATTAACCGCCTAAGACTGGTTGTCTTGGGATTGATGAAGAAGTACCTCAAACTCGGAGGTGCTGAAAACTATGTGATGCTTACCTATTTCTTTATAAATCACTTTTCAATTTCAATAGTTTAGATTGAGTAGCTTCCATTTTTTAACTGTTTTTGTAGTCTTGGGTGTGATGCAAGTGAGGTTTTTCCCTATTTGATGGTATATTTGCTAGAGCTCATCACTTCCTTATGCATCTGTTTCATTCTGTACCGTTGTCTGACACTAAACATTTTGTTTCGGTAAATGCTCCCAGTATACTTTGTATCTCCCCAGTATGTAAATAGAAGCCCATAGACCACATACTTTTTGTTTTGCAATATAAAATTATCAAGTTCGTGACAGTGGACTTAGAAAGAAATAACTTCTCATGTATTAACTTTTTTCTTCACTTTTACTGTTTTAGATTTAAGTTAACACTATGTAATAGCTTTTTTTTTGAAGTAAAATACTTTAAACCTTATTTATACAAAATTATATGTATATAAAATTATACAGCTTTTAATTAAACAGTGTTCTGTCAACAAAAACTATTTCAAAACAAATTAATAAAGCTGTTTCCTTATAATAAAGAGGTAGACCTACTGTGCTGGATAGAAGCAGTCTTTGTAGAATAGTGTCAAGCTGATAAGTTTGTACGAATAATTTCCCCACCCCTTCATTTTTTTGTTGTTCTCATTTAAGAATCTCATCTACATTATCCCTCCTGTCAAGAACAAGCAAACATGATCTGACTGGTTGCAATAGTTCCCAATTTCTTGGGCTAAAGAAATAAGGATATATATATATATATATATATATATATATATATATATATATATATATATATATATATATATATATATATATATATATATATATATATATATATATATATATATAATACTGATATAGTTAGAGAAGTATAAAAGAAAAATTTCAATGAAATAGTAGTTTGACATTTACTTTTCCCTCAAAGATGGTCTTAAGCAGGGTTTTTGTTTTACATCGCAATCAGGTGCAGTTGACTGGTTTTTTTCTCTTTCTGTTTGACTCGACTCTCAATGTTGTCCACCAGTCTAGACAATAGACAAAATAAAATGCAGTTACAGATGGATTGTTTTATTAAGTACTAAACCAGATGCATGCTTCGACATAATACATAATTTGTTTTTGTTTATCAATGAACGCATAGTTCAGTGGGTCTTTAACAAAAGTTCTGACTAGTAAGCAATGTGCCAAGTGTGTATTAAACTTAAGTAATGTCATCAGCAGTTGCTGTTTATTAACAATACATTCAGTATGTGCTGTTTAATAATACATTCAGTATGTGCTTTTTAATAATACATTCAGTAATTGCTGTTTAACACTACATTTTGTGGTTGTTCAAATAACTCATTAGCATATGAGTTATGTTTAGTTGGTAGGTTAAATAATGACTTAGGAATTAAACCATTATGTTGTTTTTTTTTTTGCTGGCATGGTTATGAAATCCACAGTAAACATCAGGGACACAGACACTCTGCTATTAAAAGATTGTAACACTTTTAAAACACTGAACTCATTGCATGTTATATTATGTTAAACTAAAAACTGATATTACTGTTCTTAGATATCTTCATATAGAGTATATTTCAAGAGTGTTTTAGTTTATTTTTTTATTTCAAGGAATTTCCAATTCCGAAATTGAATTTTTAAGAGCTTAAATAATAGGATTGCATTTTCATAAAATTTGTCATATTAAATAAACATTTAAGTGTTTAAAAAAATGTATGTAATATCACATAAGGTTCTAGCTTTGGGTAAGTTTTTAAAAGATGTACCATTTTACCAAAAGTATTTTGTTTATTCAATACATGTATAACTTGCATGATATAGTGACAATGTTGACAAAAGGACAAAGAACGCAGTAATTTGTAGTTTTAAATTGAATTAAGTGATATGCTTTTGCCTGATTTTACAGAAATGAACAACAATTAATGTTAGAAACCTTGAAAAGCTAATTGTATACTGGTTTTGCACTGTCAATTTAAGAAAAATTTAAAACGACCTTTCACTGTTGTAGACTACCTTAATCAGCAACTTTTCTGAGGGTACTTACAGTTACACTGACAAAATATTTAAAACACCCAGCATCTCTTGCAAAATTGAGCTTACTTCATTATAATAGATTATATTCACGCAATTATAATATCTCTTTCATATATATTACTAAACTTATTTTATCATACTCAGAGAATTAAAGTTAATGATATTTCTTTAATCTATTGCTCTGGGTATTATGAATTGTAGTAATCAATGGCGGACTTGTTTCTTTCATTACTGTGTCTGTAACATCAAATTGTATCGTGGCTGGGGTCTAATCCTGCTGTTTAGCTAGAGGGTTTCATCTAGTATTATTTTAGAACTTTGTTTTCCCAGTTTGACATATTATAATTGATTTTTTTGTAAAAAAAAAAAAATAATTACATAAAATATAAGATTATTATTAAAAAGTAACTTTTAATTAATCTTGGAACTGTTGATGTAAAAATATTGTTAATTTTTTTTTTTAATTGCAAAGTCAAAGGTGTAATGAATTTTACGTTAAAAAGATCTTTTTAAAATATCTTAAACTATTCAACATGTTTTTCTCTATTCTTAGAACAATGCTTGTCTTACATGTTTCTTTGTACAAATTCACTTGAATAACAAGTGGACTATTTGTATCAAACCATTTTTTTTTCTTCATTTGTTTAAGTGTGGTATAAGGTCTTGGATTGTCTCTACCATATTTTTGGTGGTTGTTCATCATGTTGCCCATGCGAATGGTTCAGTATCTGGCCGGTCCTGTGTGTGAGTGCTTGTTGGGTGTGTCCAATGATGAGCTAGTACAGCTTAGCTGTATAAAATCTTTACTTGTGAGAGAAAGTCTGGATATTATAATTTTTTTTTTAATTACCAGAATAAATGATTTTTCTCAAATACTTGATGTTTTTAGTGTTGATGATATGGTCTGTCTCTTCAGTGTTTGGTTTGGATTGTGGGTTATTGCTTTGTGTTTCTGTGTGCTTAAGCTGTTTTTATGCACGTTGGTGCCACAGTGATTGAATGAGATCAATCATGATTGAATGAGATCTATCACACGCTAAGGCTGAGAAGGTGAGTAAACTTTAACTAGAATTTTTTTTTGGTTTAAACCCCGTTTTTCCCTTGATAAATTAAAAAATATGCAGTTTCCATTTTGTAAGGGGAAGTAACCAAGCCATTTGAATCTAAGAATATTTTTTTTTAAATAACAAGGTAGCTTTCAAATTATAAATATATAGGCCTATATATATATATATATATATATATATATATATATATATATATATATATATATACATATATGTGTACATTTATATATAAACACAAATGCGGTTAATAAATGCTGTAATTTATTTTGAGAGATCTGTGATTTTGGTGTTAAAACCCCACCCACAACACAACTTGTATATACGCACACACACACACATACACACTCATATAATATATATATATAATACATACACATATATATATATATATATATATATATATATATATATATATATATATATATATATATGTATGTATCTAAGTGCGCCTTATATGACACACACCGTTTCCTTACTGTCGAAAACCTGTCTCTGCCACTGCTTATATCGAATTACCTATGATGAAGCATTAATTATTCCTCCTCTTTAAATCGCTTCAGCAATCTGCATCGTCCATAAAGTGCACGGGGTCATCATGTTAACATATAAATCACTACAATCAAAGGCATAAGATCGATGCCGAAAATTTTTCTTCGTAAACGTTTTTTTTTACTTTGTTCGTTCATCGGCTTGGTTTGTTTCTTTTGAATTATTTAAAAAAAATTAATGAACACACCAATAAAATAAATCCATTAAAGAAACAAGTCTATAACGCTACCGTGCTGTTAACATAGACCGAACTCTTTATACAAATCGATTTTTGTGTTGAGATTTTATAATCCAGCCCTATTCGTTTGTTTAACGGGGCAAGGGAGGTAACTCCGCTCTACGGGGTTGTCGTTATTGTTTGCGTCCTTGGATACGGGGCCCTTTCACGAACGTTACCAAAGGCGGGGGTGAAATAAAAACACGAACGAAAGAACATGAAGCGAGCCGAGTAGAGCCGAGCAAGATTAGAAACGTTTCAGTCCGAGGATACGAACGCTCGTCTGACGAGATAGACTGTGTTGGAATAGGGAAAGAAAAAGGGGAGGTGTAGTGCAAAGAGCCGTAATTTATTTATTTTATATCAACTTTTTCGACTTATGGCACACGGTTTAAGTCTTGAGCTGCATTGATTTTCTGTGACATTGTGTAAGTAGATAGTTCTTAATTACAACAGAACAACAGAATAGCTACTAAATAAGTATAGTAAATATTATATTAACCCATTTAATAAATGTAACCCATTGGTTTATATAGACGTATATAAATAAGTGAATATATCATATATGCCTATATGCATATATATAATTATATATATATATATATATATATATATATATATATATATATATATATATATATATATATATATATATATATATATATATATATAGGCCTATATTCAATATACAAGTCAGTGTTTCTTCCAGAATTTTTGCTCCGAGTGTGCACTTGTAATTTCCAGGGGGGGGGGGGGGGGGGGGGGGGACGACACTGTCAAAAGAATATATTTTCTATATAAATTCCCCCCCCCCCCCCCCCCTAAGAGATGCCTGGAAAAAACTCTGATACAAGCATATATAGCCTACATATATATAAGCATATATATATAAATATATATATATATATATATATATATATGTGTGTGTGTGTGTGTGTATGTGTGTGTGTGTGTGTGTGTGTGTGTAAACGTAAATACCAATATTTGTAAATATAAATGTAACATTTATTTATATATTGATGTATAAATTATAATTAGAGCACCACAAGTCCCTTGTACTGAAGCGACCATGGACTAGTGTGTTGTCTGGCTGTTTACCCTAAGCTTCTGGAGCGGATATCACCTGTGACGGAGGCCAGGTCGTCATAGAACTGACGTAGAGGTAACCCGAGCTTGTGTGTGTTTGTTAGTGTGTGTGTTTTCAGCTCTATGTTATGTGTCTAAGCCTAGATTGTTGATTTGTGTGGGTGAAAGTGTGTGTGTTTGTGTGTTCAGCTCTATGTTATGTGTCTAAACCTATGTTGTTGTTATTGCTGTTGTTGTTGTTGCGTGTGTGTGTATGTGTGTTCAGCTCTATGTTGTGTGTCTAAGCCTAGGTTGTTGTTTTGTGTGTGTGAAAGCGTGTGTGTTTGTGTGTGTATGTGCGTTCAAATCTATGTTGTGTGTCTAAGCCTAGGTTGTTGTTTTGTTTTGTGTGTGTGTGAAAGTGTGTGTTTGTGTGTGTATGTGTGTTTGTGTGTGTATGTGTGTTCAAATCTATGTTGTGTGTCTAAGCCTAGGTTGTTGTTGTGTTAGTGTGTGTGTGTGTGTGTTTAGCTCTATGTTGTGTGTCTAAGCCTAGATTGTTGTTTTGTGTTTGTTAAGGTGTGAGTCTGTGTGTGTATGTGTGTTCAGATCTATGTTGTGTGTCTAAGCCTAGGTTGTTGTTGTGTTAGTGTGTTTGTGTGTGTGTGTGTGTACGTGTGTTTCTAGTCGATTGTTCCCAGGCCGGGTCAGAATTTAACTTGTGTGTTTCAAAACAGCCTTTTAAAAATCCATTACATCTAATTAATTATCTACCAAATATAATGACGGTTAAATCAAATGTGCACATTTTATAGGCCTGTAACACTAACGCGGGACACACCTCCCTACCCAAAAGTCTATAACGTTGAAGAACATTTCCATAGACATTTACCCTTCACATTACAGGCCTATAACAAGTATAGGACCTATCCCCCTCCATAAACAACGACACATTTTGTTACTGCAAAAACTGCGTTTAAAAAATATTTTATGTGAGGCCAACTTACATAACTGTGGAGAAAATTACTAGTATCTTCACATAAAAAAGTTGTAAGGCCTCATTTTAAGTTAATAATCGAACTGTGTCAAATTGTGTCAACCTAGTAATATAAATTTTTGAGATTAGCCAACGTTTTGCAAAAATAACAATAAAGAAAATCTTAGGCAGCGTTAAATTGCTATATACAAGCACACTACCCCATATATCATAGTCAGTGGCGTAGCGAGGTCGGGTGTCACCCGGTGCGGCACTTAATGGTGTCACCCCCCAGAGGCGTAGCGACCCTTCCCGGGGACAAACTTTCAAATTTTCGATTTGCACCCCCCCCCCCCATCAAACTTTCGATTTGCACCCCCTTCAAGTTTTTCTCTATATATTTTGCTATTTTTTGCCTTGGTGTCACCCCCCTAAATGGTGTCACCCGGTGCGGTCCGCACCCCCCCCTGCTACGCCCCTGATCATAGTATAACGACATGAATAACAACCCCCTAAGAGATATCTTAATCTCTAAATATAGACCACATTCATTTTCCATAGCATTTTAAAAAAATAGACTAGTTTTATCTTTTTTTTTCTGCTAATTCAAACCTACTCATACATTAAAAAGGATCATGGGTATGCCTACCAAAGCCTGCACTCTAAACTCTAAACCCATTTTAAAATCTTCTTCGTATTAAGAAATGACTACCGTATGTATTTTATCTCTTTAACTTTAACATATGTAAGCCCGTTCGATTTTAAAGTTAATTCTCACACATACTAATAATAAATTGCTTATAATCTGCCCTAAGTACACACTTGTCTAGTGTGCCAATAGGTCTGTGAAATCTTATCAGCCACCTAAGACGTGTATTGATTTACAGTCCGTGTTTTTTTTTACCCCTTCTTTTTTTCCAATCATTTCAACTTTTCATTGAACAGAGGATCCCGCAGATCAGATTAGTCGTTTTTGGTGACGTCCCCTGTTTGAGTTTATCTCCCCTTATCACTTCTTCATGGCACTATTTACGGTTTCTCCAATTTCCGAAAATGTGGATAAAAAAAAATTTTGAGCTGTGTTTTCTTTCTTTGCCGCATTGAAAAGTCTGGGTTTAGTGTGTGCTTTATGTCTAATACTTTATGAGCTACTTTGTTTTCTTTTGAGCTTTCCTTAGTTGTTTTTTTTTATTTGTGCGGCTAGAAAGTCTTTTCTTAAAAAAAAATCCGATATCGGAACTAACGGAATTCGTAGTTATCAACCGGACAGACCATATCGGTTCCGGAGCTGTAGGATGTCGAATGTTGGATCAGTGGATTAAATCAGTGACACGTTTGAGTTGGTTGGGGGGGGGGTGTTGATCCGTTATTTTAATTAAGTGTTTTTAAACACATCGGTAGAGGCATTTGGAATTTCCTTTGCGAAGACGGGATGATTTGCATGGAAGATAGCATTTATAGGGAGAGCCTCGAGGGACAAAACATGAAACATAGTGAAAAGGGAGGGGGGTGTAAATTACTTAAACACTGGGAGAATATTGCGTCCGAAGGTTTAAAGAACAAAGCCATATTCTTGTAAGGAAAATGGAAGGTAGCTAGCACAGGCATACACACAATCACACGCACGCACCCTCCTACATTCATTCATCCACCCACCCACCCACCCCTACCCCACACCTATACCCCACACAATACACCCCATCACCTCCACAACACACCACGTATATATATATATATATATATATATATATATATATATATATATATATATATATATATATATATATATATATATATATATATATATATATATATATATATATATATATATATATATATATATATATATATATATGTATATAGAGTGGGAAATTAGGAAAGGAGAACGAAAGTCCCCCCCCCCCCCCAGTGTTTCTTCCAGACTTTTTTCTCCGGGGGGGGGGGGGGCACTTGAAATTTTCGGGGGGGGCGGTAGACTTTCTCGGGGGGGGGGCGGACACTGTTAAAATTATATATTTTCTATATAAATTATATAAATTTCATTTCGTTCGGGGGGGGGGGGCGGTAAAAAATTTTCGGGGGGGCGAACCTTGAAGAAACTCTGGTCCCCCCAGCACCAAGTTGTGTAGTTACACTTTGATTTGGTGGATCTTGACGAGGCAACAGGAAGCTTCTTCATGCATAATTCAGGCCTCAGTACCACGTTCATTACGCGATGCAATTTGTCAGTTATGATTAATTAAATGCGTTCTATTTGAACAGTGTTGCGTGTTTTAATCAATAACTTTCTAGAACTTACATAGGCAGCCAAGAAAATAATGAACGACCAAATCTACTTTGATAATTTTACAACAGCGATACTTAATCCAAACCTTAAGCTCATGGTACCTTAAGAGTAGCCTTCAACCTTACTCTTAGAAAAGAGCAGCGGTTTTCCCAGGAAGTCACAGTATGTTACCATTTTTAGCTAGCTTTAACAAAAGAAAAATTAACAGTTTGTCAAAGATATACAGTTACAGTCAGAGACTCTTAAAATATAGACACACGGGTACAGATAAT